>NW_003298904.1:0-24892 GCF_000151645.1 Tuber melanosporum
GTCAATTTAAAGTAGGACCGATACAACAGAAATCTATTTGTGGATGCAGGTATTTCATGCTCTTTGTTGATGATTTTACCAGATTTACTGTGGTCTATTGTCTAAAATCTAAGAGCGAGGCTGCTAGTGGTTTTGAAGATTACAAAGTAGCAGTAGAAAAGCTACATGCGGGTAAGGATCGGGGATACAAGATTGAGGCGATTGGGACTGATAGAGGGTGAGAATATTCTTATGATAGGTTTCAACTAGAGTTAATAAAGTGTGGAATAGCATGACATGTTACCATTTCATACACACCTCAGGAGGATGGAGTAGCAGAGAATAGCAATTGTATGTTGGTTGGCTGTACAAATGCACTCCTTCAACATCCTGGAGCCTCCAAGTCCTTCTGGGAAGAGGCTACTCTTACAACGGTTTACTTGAAGAACTGATCTTTGACAAAGGGAATGCAAGGTATGGATGCAACTACTTATGAATTGTGGTTTGGGTCCAAGCCAGATCTCACATACTTGAGAGTGTGGGGATATACTGCCTATAGCTTTATCTATCCAGCAAAATGTGCAGATATGAAATGGAGTCAAATGGTACAGAAGTTAATGTTTGTTGAGTATTCCTTAAAAATGAAGAAATACTGACTATACAAACCCGTTACCCAAAAGCTAATTCTCTGCCGAGATGTTGTTTTCCATGAGGATACCTCCTACCTTCGACCAACCAATCAGAATATCTTTCTTCCCTTTACGAAAAATGAAGACTGTGTGGGAACTCAACCAAGCTCCAAGACTGAGAATACGATTTTGGATATAAAGAAGCCGACCATCAGTGTGGATCAGCAACAAGGTGCTCAGGATGTACAGATAATCAGTCAACGTAAACAGTCGGACAAGGAAATCGACTCTAATCTTGGTCCTTATTGGAATATAGTGGAAGGGCAGAGAAGAATAAGCAGGATGGAGCAGGAGATGATGCTAGAGTCAGAGGAGAAGGCATGAAGAGAGATTGAGACTGAGCAACAGAGCAGTAAGATTGATGATGGAAACCTAGAAAAAGAATTAGGCTTGGAAGTTGACTCAGCCTTACCTGGTTACAAATGAACCTGGACCAGTTGCCGAAGCTTTGAGAAGTAATGAGTACAGAAAATGGATTGAGGCTATTGACTCGGAACTGAAGTCTTTGGAGGCCCATGAGACTTGGTCTGTTATTCCAGTAGCAACAATGCCTCATCACATTATTCCAATCTCCTCATCAATGGTCCTACAAGAAAAACTTGGAGAGAATATAGAGGTCACTCACTATAAAGCCCATTTGGTAGCTCATGGTTTTCGGCAACATCCCAGATTAGACTACAAAGAAATGTACTGTCCGACGATCTCATTTGCAGCTATTAGAATGATTTTATCCAAAGCAGCTGCTGAAGACAAAGAAATCATCCAACTCGACATTGTTACTGCCATTTTGAAAAGTAAAATCGACAAGGATATCTATCTAAAGATTCCCAAGGAATTTCAAGTATTTCGAAATGGGAAGATTGCAATAAGTACTGGGGTACAAGTGCATGGCAATTCACCAGACAATGTTGTTGTAAAGTTAAACTAGAGTCTATATGGGTTGAAGCAAGCCGGCTGTAACTGGTTCAATACTTTAGGAGCTCATCTTACCAATACCATGGGAATGAAAAGCTCTCAGTTGGAAGCAGGAATCTACACAATAACCTCAGGTGCTATGATTATTGTATGGGTTAATGATATGCTACTTATCGGTTCCAAACATGAGGTAGAAAAGATGAGGATCAAAATAGGTGAAAGATTCAAAGTCAAGAATCTTGGTGATGTCAAGTTCTTTTTGAGTATGCTAGTGCAGAGAGATAGACCAAGGTGACAGATATTTCTCAGCCAGGGAATCTATTTGAAAAAGATTCTCCTACGATTGGGAATGGAAGATGGTAAGGGGAGTCCTATACCGATGGTAAGGGCGGTCCGACACTGATGGACGTGAAGTACAAATTATATCAGAGAACTGGAATTGAGGAAAAGGCAAATAAACAACTATACCAAGAGGCTGTAGGATGTCTTATATATGCTGCAATTACAACGAGACCTGAGATTGCCTATTCCTGTACAGTTGTGGGACGTTTCACAGCTGATCCTACCACACATCACTGGTCTGCTATTAAGAGAATCCTTCGTAACATACAACAATCTCAGGAATTTCACCTGTGTTTGGGGAAAAGAGATAATAAAACCATTGGGGGAGACTCATAAATACTTCAATTGTAGTACTTACAAAGGCAGATTTTGCAGGTGATGCAAATGAGATGAAATCCACCAGTGGGTTTGTAGTAAAGGATCAGTATAGGACAATAGTCTATTGGAGGTCACAGAAGCAAAGAATTGTGGCTAAGTCCACAGCAGAAGCAGAACTAAATGCCACGGCATTGACAGTTGAGGAAGCTATATGGCTTGGAAGGTTACAAGCTGAGCTGTATTATAAAGTAGAACTTATAAAGAACCTCCAAGTATCTGTTTTTAATGATAATCAAGCATGTATAGCTAGTGTCCCAGAATGGACAGTTTAAGCCATCCACCTGGTATGTGGGTGTGAAGTATTTCTGGCTAAGGGAGTTGATTAGCAGGTGAGATGTAGAGATCTCTTATCCGAGAACTGATGAAATAGTAGCCGATAGGCTAACAATAGCACTAGACCATGAAAAACATGATAGGTTTGTCAAAATAGTATCCTTGTCCTACTGAAGTATATACTTCTAATCTTTTCTTTGTTTTTTCCATTATTTTTCTACACACTCCTTTTTAGTACTTTTCTTTTGTTTTATTTCTTCTTATTTTTCATTTGGTTGGTATTTGTTTGTTTCTTTTATTATGGTGGAAAATTTCTAGGTCTGCAGGTATACAATATGGGATTAGGGGAAGTGATGGAATAATCCCATTGTAGTGTTATGATGTACGAGAATGAAGTTAGATCTAGTATCTTTAGGAATTGATTTAAGGTGGTATCAAAGTGAGAATAACTCTGACTTGTGTGTAGATGGTACTTTGCGCATCTGTCAGGTTTATGTGTAACTAGCATGAAGTTTCTCTCCATAGTGGAATAGAATGAACGGTAGTTTATCAAGACCAATAGCATTTTCTTCCGTGCAGAACCAATCGATCAACATCTATCAATTTGGTAGCTGCGTCCCTTCGTTGTTATTTACAGAAAGATGTTAGTGCCGCACTAAATATCGTTGAATAAGATATTAGCCCTAAGTAGAATAGTTACTAGTAGCTTGACATCATGATTGAAAATTGGTACGTAACAGCAGAGATGTAAGGATAGCAATAAGAGAATACTGCGTGATAGAATTTATTTTGGCTATTCAATAATTAGATGAGTGAAGAACACTGAAACGTAAGGATCTAGCGGGTTTGTTAATGATGTTTATAAACTCCAATGCAAGAATGACATCTTATATGGAATACTGAGCCCTCATAATTTTGGATGAATTCAATCCTGCCCCACTACATGCAGCTTTTATGAATATTAATGATTCTGAAGATGAGGTGAAATTAGGAGAAAATGGATATTGAAATGAGGAGGGAGAGGAGGAAATAGAGATCAATAGCTAAGAAAGAAGTTAATATAGCTGAGGATTGTTCTAGGCTCTTGACTGAGAATTACTTTCTCTACCACCATTCTCTCCGCTGATTCATCCTTTACCTGAGCATGCACCATGCCTTACTCTGCCTCCACAGTTTACATCCCATAATACCACCACGGGTACCAATGTGGGATGTGGGAGGATAGCCCAATTAACTCTAGGGGCCTTTTTACAATTAGAGTTCCCCTACTCCAAGTTCAACATACTAACTCAGAACACAAATGCTTATACAGAATATAAGAATACAGGCTAGAGAGGACACAGATGGCAGAGAACTACTAGTGGAGAGATAATAATTTTTATTGGCCTATTGATTTACATGGCAGTACATAAAGCGAGAATTGGACTATATTGCTAAGGAAGCCATTAGTTTCCTGTTCATGATATTACATGATATGTGTCAAAGTTCTCCTTCGAGCAGTTGAAACGGTATTTTCATATGACTCGGGTTTCCTCCCAGTCCTGTTCCCAATGCCATTGAACAGAAAAACTACAACCACTAGCCAAGAACCTGGAAGAGTGGTTTCAGGCCAATCTGGTACCACGGAGTAGTGTGGCAATCGATGAGATAATGGTGCGATTTACAGGGCACTCAGTTTCAACAGTTATGGCGCAGGCAAAGTCCATCCCTCAAGGCTTCACAATGTTAGCACTATAGGCGAGAGGTTATACCTATACCTTTATGTTTACCTCAAGAGTTGATAAATTGTCTGATTTGAAAGACTCTTTATACCAAGGGCCAAGTAAACAGATTCTTTATCCTACTTCTAATGCTGTTTCTCAATTGATAATATCTCTGCCCTATACTACCCATCATTTTACCCTCTACTATGACAATTATTTTTCAAATATACCTTTTTTTAAAGTGCTTCATGAATATTCTACTGCAGCCTGTAGTACAGCTAGGCCAAATTCCTCAAAATACACCTGTACTCTTAAATTCAACAAGCATGTCTCTCATCTACAATGGAATACTCTCTCTAGTGTAGTGTTAAATGATATTGTGGCTATTGTTTGGCAAGACAAACATGTGGTTAGATTTCTAACAACATATCATGGGATTACTGCAGAGGATTACAATTTTGCAATTCACTTCCACAGGCAACCACAAATTACACCTAACAATTGAGACCTGATACTGGCTAGGTGGTGTGATCAACCTATCAAAGAGATGAGAATACCACTTCTTTCAGTTAATTACAATGACTATATGGGGGGAGTGGATAGAGCAGATCAGAGAAGAAGTTACTACTATACACAGTTTCCTGTATGCTGTAACTGGCTTTCACTCTTCTTCTAGTTACTCGATACCATGGTTATCAATTCTTTTCTTTTCTCACAAACCTATTTACATACTCCACCACTGCTTTCCCCTACAGCAACCCCAGCTCTCCCCTCTCACCTATCCTCAAACCTGCATTCACAGCATGCTCTGGCCTCTAGGTTAGCATTAAATACCTCCACTCATTTCCCAACATCAAAACAACTTCTACTAATAGAACATATAGTTCTACTAGCAACACTCCAGCTACAGTATGGACTGACCATGGCTTTTTTCAGACAAGGCTGGCCTGGAACCTTGTCTTAGAGGGGTATTGCTGTACAAATCCTTCTTCCATCCAGGCCCTTCATATTAATCCCTCAGCAACGTCACATTCAGGTACTCAACGATTTTCCCCCGGACTAATACCCTGTCAAAGTTCTAAGAAAAGAGGTTCTGGGACCTATATAACTAAAAACTTTGAGCTTGATAAATGACGGCTGCTACCTGGAACTCATACCTTGGAAACAGCTGCCCGAAGTAAAAGCCTTTGTCTTTTTTGTCGCTTCCTGTCTAAAACCCCCCAGTTTAGATCAGTATTTAATAGCTCTCCAGGCCCCGGTAGCCGTGTACACCACACTGGTTTCCAGTGTTCTCTATGCCAAGTTCCGTTATGTAAAAGCTTTTGCATGCGATTGTATCATGATCCAAAGTTCACAGGTTCATGACAGGTGCTTGTGGCGTTTAATTCTTTTTTTCTTTTTGGATTATTCTCTCTATTAGGTCCTTCTTTTATGGCATCGCGTATTTTCTAGTGCGTTGCAAGAATGGTTAAATCATGTGTCACTCTTTGCGCTACGGTACGCTAATTTTCCGTGAATTTCGGCATACGCACGAAGGGATACGGTCTCTTCAGGTGTTGCGAGATTCCGGAGTCGCGAGAGTGGCTGCAGAAATGTGGGAGTAATTCCAAGACCACCCTAAACCTATAACAGAACAGATGACCTCAAGACAAAAGTTTAAGTATGACAAACGATGGTGTAGGATCCAAGCACCATAGAATAGTGGTATAGTAGAGTAGATTGCAGTGACCATACTTTTGAGGGAAGTATTTTGAATTCCCATTCTACCATATCCCCTATCCTGCTTTTTACTGGTATATAAAATGTCAGTTCTTTCAAAACCACTGCGGCTTCCAGAAATCTTTAGTCTTGATGAAAAAAAACATATGGTGATAACCTGGATTGAGAGAGAACTACATAATGGCCTTGCTCTGAATCGGAAGATGATTGCTGAAGCCTGTGGTATTGCATATTTGACCTTGTGCCATGCAATCAGAGGCCTTGGAAGTAGGAAAGAGTGTATAGAAAAAAAGTCTAAGTTAACAGTAGGTGAGGAGAAAGCTATTCTGGATAGATGTAGCTTGTTGAGCTCATGGCTTCAGCCTGTGCGACATGGAGTTGTAAGGGATATGGCACAAGGTTTGCTATGATTAAGAGAGCCCGAAGGAATCATTAGAATGTATTGGGTTTATGATTTTATTAAATGCCATGACCAGTTAGCGAGTGCATTCAGTAAGCAGATCCAGAATTCCCGTGCTGTTCAGGCAAATAATCTAATTATACTTAATATGTACTTTGATTGTATAAGTTATATTGATTTTATTTATAATATTTATTTATGACTTAAAACTAATACAATTAATTATGTTAATGAAACTTATAAACCACCATAATATGCATCCTGAAAATCTATACAACTTCGATGAAATTGGATTTCTTATGGGTGGATCCCATTCAGAAAAAGTTGTAGTTGATGTTAGAGAATTACAGCTTAATAGAGCATTAAGATCTTTTGGTATATCAACAAATATACAATAATATTTTCACTCTGCTAATATGTATAATAGATGGAAACAGAGAAATGGTAACAGTAATTGAAGCCATATGTGCCAATGGAGGAAATCTTGATCCATGATTATCTACAAGGCAGAGGAATTCAGAGTTAGATGGTTTGATCCAACTCTACCTTTTCCAGGAGATGTTCTTTGCAGCCATTCTCTAAATAGATAGACAGATAATGAGATGGGATTGGACTACCTAAAGCATCACTTTAGTTCAGAAAGCCTATCAGCAAAGAAAGCAAATGGCCAGTATGGGATGATTATATTTGATGCTCATAAATCTCACATATCACATGAATTCCTACAGTAGTACATTGATACTCGTATTATTGCATTTTGTCTACCTCCACATAGTACAAATCTTCTTAAACCACTAGATGTTGGAATCTTCAGACCAGACAAGAACTATTATGCTCAGGTTCTAGAAAATGAATTTTGTTATGGACACTATAGAGTATCAAAAGTCAACATTTGCAAGTTTCTGTCACAGGCATGAGAAAAAGCCTTTACTCTAAAAAATGTTATGTTAGCTTTTGCAACAACTGGCATCAACTCACTCGACAGATATACAGCACTTCAAAAGGTTCCAGCATATGACCCAGTAAAGTATACCAATCCTAAAATTATTTACAACGATCCGCCTAATCCAAAATTGAAGAAGCCAACGTATTAGAGTCCCTTCCCTGTGCAGTCCATCTCGTCCCAATCCCTACCAATTCATATTGTAGAATCTCAAGCTATCCTATTATCAACTAACAACTCAAGTGTCCTTCTACAAACCCGTGCGCAACAATCTCAAATCCCACCATTACGTGTACCATCACCTGGGATTCCAGCAACACCAACAACTTCAAACTCACTGAAACAATTAAGTGATGACCAATTCCAATTAGCTAGCAATCCCTCTTTTAGTCCATCCAATATTCAAATCTATAAGTCCAAGCTTACCAAATTGATTCATTCTGCCCAGTTTGTCTATGTAAAGATTTATCTGACAGAGGAGGCACGACTTCAACAAAAAGCTAAAGAACAAAAACTAAAAGCTCGGGACCAGCGATGTGCACAGAAGAAATTTTACACCTGTGGACAAGACTTTGCAACAGCAGATGATCTGCGACGTTCGAGGAAAGATATTGTTAGTGAAGAGTATCAAAAGATACAACAAAAGAGAGTAAGACATTTAAAGCAAAAAGAGAACCTACGGGACCAACTTCAGGAACTGAAATGAAACATGGCGGAGAAAGAACAGAATCCTCGATCTCGAATCAGACTCAGCCATGAAGTCTTGCACCAGAAAATTGAGGAAGTTGAAGTCAAGGTTAATGGAGTAGCGGATAAGATTGCCTTGTTAGATAATAAGTTAGCAGAGTTTGTTTAAGAAGGATTAGAGGTAACTGACGATAGTGATTTGGGTGAGAATGATGAGAAGGCTGATGGGTCCATGAACAGTGATGAGAGTATTGGGCATGTAGCTGAACATGATAGTCTGAATCAGACAATGCTCAATTAGATTTTATTAGCTTGTTGGCCTTTTTGTAAGGTATTAATTTGGACTTACTTTTTTTTCCTTTTATTTTTTTCTTCTTCCTTTTAATTACCTTCATATCCACTAAGCAAGGGGGGATGAAATGTATTGTTGCTCCGGATAAGTGGTCTTGTTTGTGTTGTTTGTATTTGACGATGATAGTGTTGAGTGAAGAGAAGGTGGAGTACATGTGCCAATAACTAACTAGTCCTGGCCGCCAAGACAGTAAGTGGCAGCGCCACTCGCGCCACTCGTGAATCTTGCAACGCCGGAAGAAACTGTACAAGTACGTATTTGCTGTAGGAGCAGGGCTATCTTGCTGGCCTTCACAATGCTAGCATGTCAATCAACAAAATCCACCAAGAGACAAGAGCTTCCAAGGCCTCTGTTTTAAAATATACCCATCCAGACTGCCCACAACCCCTGGGCCCATCCTCCCCATCCAAGCCAGGAGGAGTAAAGCACAAAACCACACAGGAAGAGGATAATACTGTAAGTAGTATATCTGCTCAATAAATAAATTTGTTAATATAGCCTGAGATAAATTACATCCGAGATGCTGTAACAAAAAAGCCCCACATCCCCCTTGCTAATATTAATGAAAATATTATCCCAAACAATCCCCGCTCTGAATTAACACTTAAACGGCGATTTCGGGAACTGGATTTACACAAGTAGATCGTAGCCTCTCATTCTGAATTGGAAGGAGTAGATTCTGCTCAACATCTAGAGTGGGCAAAAAAGCATGAGCACCTGAGAGAGGAAGATTGGCTCAGTTGGGTTTGGAGTGATGAGATGTATGTAGGAAGGATGGCAGGAGCTTCAAGGAGTCAAACTTGGGTTTTCTATCCAGGAAGAAAGACACCTGCACGATGGAAAGTAGAGCAAAGCAAGTATATGCCTAGTCGTATTCATAAGAGAGCAAAGACTAGGAAGGAAAAGGTAAGTATTCATATGTGGAGTCTATTTTCTGGGCCCAAAATTGGACCTCTAGTATGGCTGCATGGTGACTCTGGGTCTAAAAGAAAAGGTGCATCATTTCTTAAGTATTTCAGAATACTTAGGAGATGGTTGCCAGATATTATTTGGCAATTTCCTTATGGCTCTACTATTTATTTTGTTCAGAATAGTGCTGGAATTCATCATGGTACAGTTGTGAACAATTCGTAGATGCAAGTAGAGCATTGCGGGATTTCAGGTAGGAGAATTAAGCTGGTCAAATGGCCATCATATTCTCCTGATCTGAATCCAATAGAATGTGCTTGGGCAAGAGTAAAGTCTCTTTTTGAAAAAATGTATCCTAATATTCTTGATTCTAAGAATTAGGGGTGGGCATTGAGGATGCAGATATCAGACGCGGTTGAGCATTGTTGGGAGCTATTGGACTCTGATTTCTTTGATAGTTTGGCTAGGAGTATGCCTGGGAGGATTAAAGCTGTGATTGAGGCAGATGGATGGTATACGCCGTATTAATTTCATCTCTTTACCAGCACTATCACTGATCGTAAAGGTGCAGAATTACTTATATGATCTAGTGTTTAGGTACATATGTTGCAACGCCAGCTACCTGGCCCCGGTCGCGTGGTTATGACCCCGGTGGATACATTCCACCCCGGTATCAGTTCCAACCAAACCTCCATTAACCAGCCATCTCTTTGGGGCATCCTAGACCAGCCATCCGTTCCATAATACCCATCACCATTCCCAACCCATCGATCATTGCTGCAACATCAACTCAGATACACTCCTAACCATAAAATTTTAACCTATTAAAGGCCTTCAAAGGAATGTCCAAGGACAATGAAATTCCCCAAGGATATCGGAAATGTTGTTCTATCCGGTAACTCCCTGCCGCCATACCCACACGTCTGCT
This sequence comes from Tuber melanosporum, assembly GCF_000151645.1. Classification (NCBI taxonomy): domain Eukaryota; kingdom Fungi; phylum Ascomycota; class Pezizomycetes; order Pezizales; family Tuberaceae; genus Tuber; species Tuber melanosporum. The sequence goes on from NW_003298904.1 coordinate 10,218, forward strand.
TTTATTTCACTTGACATCGTTTTACCATACAGCTCATTGTCAATGGATAAACCAACAGCATCAAGCGGTACCAGCTAGTCGCAAACGCCGCAAATCCAAGGTGTAAACTGGAGTACATTACAGCACAGAACTCCAGCCAACCGTGACCAACCTCCCCACCAAGCCTGTTGAAAGACTAAAACACAAACAAACGCACCACTATTCATACATCTCGCTCATGAACTGCATATCCTGGGGTTCTACGGGCCTAGTGCCTTGCTGGTGGCGTTCGTAAGCATGATATCCGCCATTCCTGTCTACCGCATGGACTTCCTGTCTGTTCTCTGCGTTGGCTCCTCTTCTCCCAGCAATGCCCGGACCGTGACTGCGCCCGCGACCTCTGCCACCGCGGCCACGGTTTGGGTTGAACCGGTCATAGGAAACGTAGCGACCTTGAAAATTTCCACGACGGGATGGGTGGAGCGAAGGCTTTTCTGCCGGGTGTTAGTGAGTAGCCGGGTGGGTGAAACACGCTGGAACTTCGCTCAATAAATATGAACTGCCTAACTTACCCTCTGACTGGTAGCTCTCGCCTTCGACGCGAAGATAGGCTTTCTCAGCGATCATCGTTCTAACGACAAAGTTACCAGTCGGAACCTGCTGCCAGGTTGTGATTTTCTGAGCATCACTAGGTTTCCCGTCGCGACGGATCGCAAGTATAATTACCGGGCGATGACTATCCAATACTTTGAATAAGTCAGATACAATCCCGACAAAGGTGCGGCGTATACTCACCACTATAAACCTTGTAGTTTGGATCCACGGGCTGTGCCAATGCTGCCCAAACTTTATTCTCAAAGTGACCCCATCCAGTCACCAAAAAGTCAACTGTCGTTCCCAAGGGGCCAGCATTGGTCAAGACACGGTTATCGGCGGCGCGAGGAGATATCAGGATCCCAGTACCATTAAGTCTTATGTCCTTATGATTCCGCGCAAGTCCCGGGATATTCAGGGTGTTGAGTAAACGAGAGGTCGTTGCGGGTGCTAAAAGGTAACCTGCGAGCCCAAGTGTTGGTTACCCGAGGAACCACTTAATGGGCAGATCTTCAGTGTAGTCTTACCGGTGTAACTGACCGTCTTGTTGATGACCAAGCGCCCAGTGCCCCCTGGGGCAACATGGTTATGATCCTCAACCATCTTCAGAGCTTCCCTAACCTCAGTGACTGGGTCAAGAAGCGTCTACATTTGCGAAAACGAAATTAGGGTATGTCGCCGGTGTCTGTGAGGGGGTGACTTACAGATTCCTCAGCGATATGAATAACATCCGCTGTCGGACCAATTCTTGGATTATTATTGTGACAATTGATTCGAATGTAATCCTTAAGAAATGATTCAAACGCCCTCACGTGTCTTTCGCGGTCCTCATAAACCTTGACCTCATCGGTATGGATATAGGTGTTGAGGAGATCATTCAAGAACATGCACTTGAAATGCATGGTATTCTTGATGTTCTCTCCACCAGGCCCTCTCTCAGGCTTCAGCGCGATTATGTCGAAATTGAGTTTTTTGCTGGCAACCATCCGCTTGATAAGGGGCACAAACTCCGCCACGGAACGCCCAGTGAGAAGAATCGTGAGCGCATCCTTTTGTTGCATGGAGAGCTCGACTAAAGTCACGACCCGTTCATTCCACCAGCCTTCCCAACTCCGTGGTTCCTCGACCTCGATGCCTTCACCAGTAGCTGCAAGGATTCGCGAATCATGCCACCAACCTGCATAATCCGATCAACACCATGCAAGAAGAAAAAAAATCTGGGATTTGTCGGGATAATCAAACCTCCGTTTTTAAAGATATCCCGATTCATCAGCTGCCCAAGTGTACTAGCGTGCCAGATCTTCGCATTAGGAAGCGGTGACTTGAAAACTGTGACGCGAGTCGAACACCAGTCAGCAACCATCGTTTTAGTTTATGGAAGGACGTATTATTTACGCGTGTTATCGAAGTCGTAGACATGGATGGCTTTGATAGCTGTTTTTTCGGGTAATGGTCTGTCTTGGACGCTCCATTTCCCTAGCCAAGTTGGAGAATGCTCGCTGGGCTTCATGGGTGTGATCTCGTAGGTTCCATTGGTGCCATAGCCTCCTGGGCGACTGTTGGAGGGGTACATTCTTGTGGCAACAAGTGTAGGGCGGGAAGGGAGTTGAGATGGTGAGGCGAGGGGCGTGGTGGGTCGTGTGATAAGCAGCGAGGAGGGGGCGAAAGTGAAGCTTTTGAACCAGGACAGAGCCTTGGGAGCAAGCGGACGAGCGAACGTGGAACATAGGGCATGAACAAGCAACAAGGTTCCATAGTTGGGGTGGTTAGGTACTATGATTTGAGGGCAGGCTGCTATCATAGGTACGGTGGTCTGTATAAGTTTATTTTGGTCACGATTCAATCGGAGTAAAACTACTCGTATCATACCTCATTAACAACCATGGCACGGAAGTTGAACTGGCAATGAAACTTGCGGAATTTAATTATGCCACAAGAGATTGACCTCAAAATCCTTGTGCTATGTACGAGTACGGTACACCATTCCACATGCTATCCTACTCATATCTCTACAACACTCCAAACCACCCTACATCGTGGTATAGTACGCCGTCCCATTGAGAGGAATTCTAAGAAAAGTAGAACGCTCTGGTTGAGCACAGAGCCCAAACATTCCGCGGATTACTAATAAGTACAGATTTGAGACAGCTCTCTACGGTATCATAAACAAAAACATCAGGATATCGTAGCCTAATTACCCGCATGCGGGTGACTTTAGCGAGTTTCAACTCTGGCCACTTCACTCTGCAATCTAAGCAAAACATCTCAACTTTTTCTCCCTATTGGAAGAAACTCTACCACACCATGAGCGACCTAGACCCGTCGAAAACGAGAAGGGAAAGAACGGAAATGGAAAGAAGAAAAAAAAAGAGAGGAAAAGAAAGCGACAGCACATAGCTTGATCAACGGCGCGAGATAAATATGCGAAAGGTGACCGCAGAGGGAAAAGGATTGGGAATGAGAAAGGGAGTGAGAAAAAGAAAAGTGAAAGGAACCAATGAAGGGCAACAAACCACAAAACCGAGGGCGCAAAAAATCAAAAGCAAAAAGTGTATAATAATCCCTCCTTCGCCTTCCATGTTCACCAGTTCCATTCCTGTGCCCCAATGTAGATCCCATTTCCATGCTCAATCAGAAGAAATGAAAAGATTCCACCATCAAACAAATTCAAAATATGGGCTTTACCGTACCAAGTAGGACCCATATCCTCGCTCGGCTAGAGGATTAAAACACAATACCGGTCCAAGAGAAGGAATACCAAGCGAGAAGATTAAAAGATGTTACTTTCCACATATGATTGCTTGACGAGCCTATTGCGGTAAGGAAATGTCCACCTGCCAACCCCTGATAAACCCCACCAGACCGAAATACAACAGAAAGCAGAATAAGAAACAAGCTCTACTCAAGTAACTAGGAGTTTGATATCTACCGCAGGCTTACTGCTTCAAATCAACCGTAAATTTCCAACTATAAATTAACATTGTCAGCCTGCGGATCAACCGTCACTTGAGAACTAGCGCAAGGGGGAACTTACTTCTCTTCCGCGAGCACCTTCGCTGTGTCTTCCAAGAGTATTATACGCCGACTATTAACATACGCGGTTCTATCCATCATCTCTTTTTTGGCGTTGGCAAGTTGATCAGTTGGCATCTCAAAAAGTGAACTCAATGTCTCGACTGCCATTTCTAAATCTTTTTGATTATCCTCAAAGATGTATGTAAGATTGTTCCGCTCCAGATAAAACGCAAACGCATATGTCCATTTGAGAGTTTGGCGGCACTGTTGAAGAACTTTGGAGGCGGCCTCGAGGTATTGAACTTCAATCCACGACAGGCCAGAGGATGATTGTAGGGTCGTCATCTTTTTCTCGGTCTTAACATAAAGATCCTTATCCAACTTCGCTGAGTGGTCATGATTATCGTATCTGTTGTAATACTAGAACGGAGATGTTAGTCCATGCCTTATAGGATACGCCAAACCCAAGACATACGTGAAGATATCGTTCCAATGACGCTCGAGATTTTGCTTGTTGGTCCCTAGCCTCAGACCCACTCTTCTCCTCAAACCGGTTACAATTATACCAACTGGTTCCATGTTCCTGCCATGGTCCCATGCAAACCCAGCAAAACTCATGCTTGCATTTTCGACTAAGCAACTGGATTAGGCAAACTCGAACACTGAAGAAAATTCTGGTATCTTACCAAGTCATATGATTGCAACCTCCATTCTTCTCTATTGTAGAAACGCATTTCGGACATTCCTTTGTGTTCGCAGATATCCAATTGGCAGTCTCCGAATCATCCTCACATTTTTTCAACCATTTTTTGACAAGGAGGCACGGGCAGGGAAGATGGTCCGCATAACCACACCCGAAACAAAACTGGTGGCTACAACTGCATTGGACAGTTGGAACGATCGAGTGTAGTTGTGTCGGCCTTATCGCGCAATCCACTACATATTCACAGTTCGGGGCAGGGCACCATCGCAGATTCGGCTTGTCGTCGACATAAGTCCGGTTAAGTAGTTCCCTGTATCTAAAACCGAGTGTAAGCGAGGTTGTCATACGCAATCGCGTATTCACAAGAGCTTACCTATGGTTAATCTCAGAGGGGACAAGAAGATCAATCGTCTTCGATCCCACAATTCTAGAACAACCCTCTGAAGGGCACTCTATCCGGCTTGCTTCTCCTTCGTCTTTTATTTTCGACTCGATATACTGCCGATAGCAATCTGCGCAGTAACGGTGGCCACACTTCATGGCATATGTTTCCAGACCACGCTCATCATCACAACAGATCTCGCAGCTAAATCCCTTCAACTTCTCAAGCACGGCTGGGGCTTCGTATCCCGGTCCTAACCCAGCATCTTCCAGGACCTCATCTGGAGTATCCATATACTTTTCAATCAGTCGATCCTTTTGCCACTTGAAAAAACGCAGTAATATCGCACACTGCTCCCCTGGGAGACCCAGAATGCTAGAAACCTCTTCAATCTGTATCTGCTGGGCGGCACGAATTTGCTCATCAGAATGAACCTTGTAATCGACTTCATAGGCCTTTTTTGATGGCTTCTCGTCCTTAACGTCATCTAAGTAGCGGTCATCGTCTTCCTCTTCAAAAAAACGTGTCAGCAACTACAAGGAAAAATGGAGAGGAGTTGAGTCCACTATGACCTACCAAGCTCACCCAAGCTATAATCATCATCCTCGTACTGATCATCTGACAACTGGTCCGACATAAATTCGTCGTCGCTCGACATTGTGGTGGTTGCTGAAGTTACAGATGGAGCGACCGGTGCTAATTTTTTGGGGGCCGGATTGGTGTCGGCCTCGACCTGATCCGCAGCCTTTCGTTTTTTGGTAGAGGCAACCGTTGTGACCAGTTGTGTTAAGGCTCGTTGCTTGGAAATTAGACCAAACAACGACACCGTTTTATGGCTGCGGAAAACACAAGAGGTAGAGTAGCAGAGGATTAGGGTAAAGGGTAAAGAGAAGTAGAATAAAGCGAGACGAAAGGAGGGGTATAAGTCGTGCCAAATGAACAGGTTACGAAGGGTCAAAAGACAACAAGGCGAGGGTATCCAGGAGTCGAAAAGGACGAAGAGTTAACACGCCGAAGAGTTCAGGGTGAAGTACAGCAGGAGAATGATTCTTATCTCGACAGGAGAGACCAAGCAAAGTAAGTTGGAAGAGCCGACAGACAACAAAAAGGAAGAGGAGGGAGAGGAAGCAGAGGTGGAAGAGAGAGGAGGCTGCAAGGGTCTCGGTGCAGTAAGTAAGCAAAGAGGTAAGAGGGCAGAAGAGCACAAGGAAGCTGTAAGGTAACTCGTCAGAGTGGTTCTCCTTCTTCCGTAGTCAGCACAGCCACTGCCACTGCCAATGCTACACCCATTTGAAGTGACTCAGCGGGTGGCTTCATGTTACTCTTTTGAGGGTTCCAGATTTACTGGGTCCACAAGAGTAGCGAACCGTTTCGAGTTTTGAATGAGTGTGATAAATTTATACTGTATCGTACTTGCAATGAGTACCGGTACTATCCGATGACTCCCAGAAATTTTATGACTCTCTTCAGTGATTGACTAGGTTTCCCATTGCCGAGAAATTCGCCGAAAGCATGCAAGACGTTTTGCTTTATCATACCTGTAGAGTGCGGGACGTGCTTGTGTTGGCAGTGAGCTACGAGCTGAAATACTTGAAATGTTATTCTCCACGGTAGTCTACGAGTACCCGTATCTACTTGAGTAGGTATTCACTCCCCATTCCCCGCGCTTAAAATCCCCCGTGCCAATCCTTCAATCCTCCCCCGCCATATGCCCCAACTCAGTCTTGGGACCGGAGCATACCGGTAGTGCGCTATCTATCATAACCAACTTTTACAACAAGGGTGGCTGTCCTTGTACTCGTATCATTGCTGAACGCCAATTCCACAATGTTATTATCTGATGATTACTGGGCGCAGCCTTACTCTAGTGCGGTACGTTACGCATTAGCATGCTTTTACAATCTAGCCAAATCCCAAGAGCCAGGCCGTTTGCACCTTTCTCCCTCTAAGGCTCGGAAGGGGCTCTTCTGCCCTGGTGATCCCATCATCCAGTATTCAGCCAGCAGAAACTCCCAAACCCCACAAGGGTAGATACCCAACTTATAAGTTTACAAAAGAAAAAGTGATAGGAAGGGGAGAAAGAGATGGAGCCAACGAAGTGAAAAAGAGATAAAGACGAGGATAAGTGGAAACCGATAAACTATGCGCAACCGCGAACTGCTGGCCACTGAGATTGAGGAGTGAATAAGTCATAGAAACACTTGGATGAGTAGAACCTGGGCGAGGAGTACAAGAAACGGCCACCGAATAAATTAAAATCGAATAAATTAAAACCAAAGTAAACGCCATGGTTCCAGAGGGGAAAAAAAACATTGCCATCTAGTGCGTGATAACCGCTCCCAGTTGAAGACACAAGTGGGAACAATAAAATCACCCCGAACTCGTATCGACATCCCAACGGAGGTAGGGGGAAATAGCTAGAGATGGTTGTGATCACCTAAACAAGATAGCCGTGTCCGTGACTCCAAAGAACCTTCCGGGATAACGAGAGACTATAGGGGGTGGGGGAACCTAATGGCTCGACTTGCTAACAAAAACCTAATAGCGTGTCTTTTTAGCATCGAGACCCATGAGCTGTTGCTGGCTACCATCCATCTCTGAAGCACCTCGTCGGATTCCATGAGCGAGGGCCCCAGGAGAGGGAAAGGTGCCGGTTGTGCGAGGTGCAGTACTGTCACCCAAGTAACCCGGTATGAGATTCGCATAAGCGGTATCTTCAACAACTGAGGGTGTTTCTCCGATCGGATCCTCGACTGCATCAGAAGGCGGGCGCCCATACAATACCGCGTTCTGGGGTGACTTTGAAGGCGACTGGGAATATTTAAGTCCGCTTTTGGCCATAATATTGCCTTGTTCCACAATAATCCTATTGTCGTGCTCATTAAAATTCAATTGTGTAGGTATTTGCCCTTCGTTGGCCTTGAGGTGCGAGAGGTATTTTTCGAGCATGTTGAGAAGCCCTTCTTTGGTGAAGGGTTTAGGTAATACATCGTTCATCCCTAAAAGGTATTCGATTTAACCCTGCTACCGACTTGCATAGGTAAAATGTCTCACCATGATTGAAATACATATTAATATCGTCTCGGCGAATATTTGATGTCATTGCTATAATCGGGGTCGTGCTGTCAAACTGTCTGACCAGGGAGGCTGCCGAGACACCATCGAGCTGCGGCATAACTATATCCATGAGAACAAGGTCATATTTCCCACTATTGAGCTTATTGACAGCTATTAATCCATTGCTCTAACAAAAAGGTTAGCCATCGTTAAGGACATAGAGAGGCCATAAACGCAGGTAAGTGCTCATCCAGTGAGGACAGAAAAACAAAGTAACAAGGGGGCGATTCATGGGGGGAAGGCCGCAGAATGAAAGTATTGCACAGCACGATTCAACTGTTACTCAAGCCCGTCTAGAATATAGGAGGGGGGATCTCACTGCCATGTCAACGCTGCACTCCGCTGTCTGAAGAAATTTAGATCCAATTCGCGCACAAGTTGGATCATCCTCAACGAGTAACACTCTGGGCGGGGTTTGCCAATTTGGAGGAACGAATGGGGTACTTCGTTTCCGGCTAGGAGCTGGCCTTCCGCGTATGCCTAGGTTTGCATTCTCATGTTGTGGAGGCTGAATGGAATATCCAAGATTCCCGTTAGAGAAAGGCTCTACCATTGTGGTTCCCGGGCCGATTGCAAATGTGGCACCTCCATCCTCTGGAATGGTAGATACGCCGTTGGACAGTGCTGCCTGTCGTTGGCCATTCTGTGAGAGGCGGTTCACAGCTCCAAATTCGTTGTAGTCAGAAGGCCCCGATTGAGAAAGGCCTCTAAATCGCCCCATAGTAGGGTTGGCATCTAGGATATCGGGATGGTTATCAAGAAGCATCTGAGCCCGTTGTAGAGGGGTTGATAGATGCTCTCGAGAACCTGGGGCACTCGCAGCTGGTCCAGTGACAGAGTTCTCTGGAGAGACAGGAGCCGAAGGCCTCCCCTCATTATCGTGTAGTTGTTGAGAAGGAATACCGCCAACTGGTCTCATCTCCTTTATCTCATCGTCCAGCTTCTGTAGATACACCATGATGTTATTTATCACCTTCTCTTGTACCCTAACCCGTTCCTCATGCTGTTGAAGCACATGCTGCATTGTATTCAATTCCTGAATAACAGCATGATTGTCGCTGGCTAAGCGTTGAACTTGGTTGGTCATCTCCTGGTTGACTTTTGATAGATCCTGTACTTGGCTGTTTAATTCCTCTATCTGTTGCACACCGCCGTCCTCGCTCTGCTGTACTTGTTTCCGTGGGGCAGGTGCCTTCCTTTTGATGTTATCAAGGTTGTCTATGTTGTTCAATTGAAAATCTGGATGTTTAAATTCCCATGTCTTGATACCCCATCCCGGTTAGAACGCGCTCATCTTGCATTGGAATTGCGTGAGACAGAACCTGGTGCCCATAAGAATTGCCTCCACTTTCCTCATTGCTCCGAATCTTGTGAAAATCATACCTATCGTGACATTAGTTGGGAAGAGAGGTCCGGCCTTAAATTTAAGGAGCGCACTTATTTAGCTGTCTGACAAAACTCGCAAAATTGCTGTGCTTGAAATGATTCGGTAGTATGTTTCTGGTGAACTCGTTGGTCTACCCATCCAGTTAATCATGAGGGATCGAAAGGGGATTCCTTTGCGGGGTAGGGCAAGTGGTCTCATACATCTACAACTATAAAACTATCACCAGCATCGCTCCATCGAACCGTCTGCCGATGCGTAGGGTCTTCCAACATTCTATAGTTTATAAAGTTATTACACTCCATATATTTCCGCAATCGCAGGATTAGCACATACTTATAGAGTTTTCGGACCTAGAGAACGCATAACGAAATAACCATTAGAGCTCGCCTCCAGGAACACAGACACCATGAGGCAACATACAAAGTCGCTACTACTGCTCGAAGCCGGGCCACCACCAGCACCACCCCCACCAGAGACATTTCCCTCCATCCAGGCCTATATTTCGCCCCAACACCCAGTATCCAAAACACAGTGAATCCGAGAATACCCCAGACAGGCAGAGCAGTCTGGGGCGCTGAAGTGTTGAGGTGTTGAGGTGCGAAATGGAAGAAGGCCGACACGGGAGGGAAAAATGGGTAGTAGAGCCGCAAGGGAAAGTCCCGAGAGCACAGAGAACTCCTGATGCCTGTAAAGAAGTTGCTGACTATAATAGTAGATGGCACTGTTCCGTGGCGGACGTGCTGAACCTCTGCTGTAACCGTCTCCAGTATAGAGCGGGGTGGTTCACAACGCGGAAGTTTCTTTTGAAAGCTCAGAGAATTGGTTGGGGTTCGAGTATTGGAATAGTGTCGGTGATGGATGCCAGTAGTTGGGGGGGGAAGGGAAAGGGAAGTCAATGATACGATAGGAGGAGGGTGAACGGGGGCGGTTGGAGGGGGCCGCGGTGGACGAGGAGGTAAGTAGATAAATGCGGACGGAGAGCACTAGGCTATTGGGGGGAGTAAGTTTCCTTGACCATGATGTCTAGATGAAGCAGAATACCAGTACCCTGTTACAACACTCAAACCATGAAAAAGGGCGGTGATGCTTGCAGAATACCTACGATTCTAAATCTTGCTCCTCAATCCTCGAATCTCCCCACATTGAGACTAACTGCGGTATGGTACGCCCGTTAAATTATTCGTAGGGGCAGGATGAAGTATTTTTTTTATTTCTTTTAGCGGCATAACTTAGGCTTGAAGGCGCCATGGTATGAAATGATACAATAGTAACTCTGATACTACCTAAAAGGAACAATCCCCGCTATGGACAAGTATGATAGCAGATGGGTAGGGTGTTGGTATCACTCTCTTAATTTACCCTTCTTTCTACGGAGTACGGAGTAGGCGGCACACTCATAATAAATCCAGAGTATCCAGAACAAGTGTGTCGAACCCCGCTGGTTGGGCTAGTGGCCTCCAGACCACTCGGAAAATGGAAATCTCTCTGGCCACTGGGCGAGAGTTTGATAATTTAGACATTTTCCTCTACCAAAGTTTAGCGTAGATTCACCGAGCAGGGACGGAAAATCAGCAAGTCAACACACATGGCAATTCCGACCAAGGAGCCAATTTTTCGACGACCTGAGCTCACACCCTGACTACTCGTGGACCATAGTTTGGGTAAACCCGAAATCGCGCTAAGCGCTAGTGCTGTGTGGGGAATAGGGTGTGGCGTGGTGACGGGAGGTGGCGGACTTCAGCGAATATTATAAAATTCGAGTGATTTTCCATGACAGTGGAGAATAATATTACGGTACAGTACTAGTCTCATATGCCATTAATGTTTTCAAAAATCCCCTCAAATGCCACAGTACCCTCAGATGTGACAGGAATATATTACCTAAGTTTTGCTTCTATGTAAATTAAATACAAATTAGGTTTCTCAATATAAATTATTTACTAAATCTTGGCACTGGTAAAGGAGAATTCCTGTTATACAGGAAGAGGTATTTTCTACCTCACCATTGTTCAAGCTTCTCTTCCATCATTTTCCTGGCTCTACTTTTCACATTGCTGTTTTGAAACACAGTTGTAGGTGTTAACACTACGACCTACCACCTCACGATTTCCTCTGCTGTACCAAACATTTGAAGCTTCATAGTAGTGGAAACCAAACTTCATTGTAGGATGAATTGAGACTTTCGTCCTCTCTGGTATTGAACTCTATCCCTCTGCCAGACTGTGGTTTACTGCCCTCCACGTGCCTCCATGGTAGCCCCCTCGGCTAAGCTGTATGAGGTTGCGAATCCCCCCCCATCTTTCTGGGTTCTTTTACTCAGTCGGGTTTACATTAAACTAATGTCTGGAATACTCAGCAATGCATGGTTGGTACTGCACTGCCTCTGGTCATCCACCCATCCAACCAGCCTTAAATGATCACTCTAATGGAACCCGGCATGATCATGTCTGTAACCTTCATCACACAAAATGAATGTATCATGGTTCTTCCATGTATTCCCAGCTGCTTGCCAAGGCTGGACCATTTGAAAACTAGGGAATTTGTTTTATCAGAGTGGTTTCCTTTGTTGGATTTCCATTGTGTTTCCTTTCTCAAGAGAATATGGTACGGGTTTTTCTGTTACCTCCTGCTAGTCCTGGGTTGTGCTTTTTTTGTCTAGTATAAAAGGAGTTCTTCATGGGGGTGGACTTGCAGTTAGTCCTATACCAGAGGGACTTGGGCTAGCTTGTTTTCCCCTAAGCCTGTAGAGGAGGTTTTTGACCACCATATATTAGGATTAAATTGTTGCTGTGGAGTGGTTATTGCAGAGGTGCCCTTTTATTTAGGATCCATGCTTTGGCCAGACTGTGCTCTTATAGTGGAGGTTTGTACTTTTAAGTAAATAGATTCTAAGATTTAACAAAAAAAAAAAATTTACTTTACTATTTTTTTCTCTCTCTAACTTAACTTGGTTTTCACCCCTACCCTTTCTCACCTTCCGCTACTTCCCCTCTTCTGCCAATCTACCTCTCTCTTTCCTACATACTCTTCCTCCTACTATAAAATCTCTTGCAACTAACCAGCTTTGATAGCTCCCTACACTTTGCATTCTCAGTTAAAACTTCATAAAAAGAATTTGTGTTTTCCTAATACAGTATAAAATCAGTTATACAATGTGTTTGTGATCTGAGACATGTTTAATTAGTTGTTGAGGCATAGGGTACCATAGTCGGGTGTAAAGGTAGGGGGATTGTGTTACCAGTATTCGCGTGCGCGGATAAACGAGTGAACAAACAAATAAGTAAACATACAAACAAGTAAACAATCAAACAAGTAAACAATCAAACAAGTAAACAAACAAACAAGTAAACAAACAAACAATTGAATGAACAAACAAGTAAACAAACAAACAAGTGAACCATTGAACTAGTGAACGATCAATACTACACCACTGATGGTAATTAAATTAAAATTTAATAACTGAAATTGAAATAACAATATCTAGTACATTGTATAACCTCCCCTTACTTCCAGAACTGCAGCTTCCCTATTAGGCATTGATTTCCACAACTTCTCATAAAACTCCTGAGAAATTGTTTCACAAAATAATGATAATACATGTGCCAACCTCTGCTTAACAGCTTCCTTTCCTCCTGGGGTATCAGCAATCCTGGGATACTATAAGTGCAAGCGCTTTTTAAGCACAACCCATGTATGCTCAATAGGATTTAAATCAGGGGAACAAAAGGGATGCTCCTCTACCTCAATAGAGTTTCTCTCCAACTAATCCATAATATGAAAAGCCTTATGAACAGGAGAATTGTCCGGCTAAAACAGAATATCTTGCATGTAAAAGAGATCATTTGATAAATAACAGGAGAAAGATGCCTGCTTAAAAGCCTAATATACCTGGTCTTATTCATATTTTGAGTAATAGAAACCAAAGAACCTTTTCTCTTATTTCAAAAGCACTCTTAAACCATAAGTGAAAGTCTCTTATCCTTCTCCTTTAGATAAATACAATCAGCTAGCCACTTCTTTCCAGGTTTTCTGAATACCCATTGCTACCTTAAAATCTTTGATTTCTCCATACTACACTTATTAATCTAAATTACTGTTTTAAAATCCTCCACTATCCAATCCTTATAAATTATAGCCCATCTTTATCTCTTAGCCACATGCTCAGCTTTGAGCCTAGGTCTTGATTCGGCAAGCAATTTCTTGATATTGGCCTCTCTGAGTACTCTATCTACTATTGTATTGATATTGGTTAGCCAATCATAGTCTATTACTCATAGTAGTACTAGTACCAGGGGGAATTACTAGTAGAAAGAGAAATACTTGGCGCATATTTATCCATGAAGGCAGATCAGGTCATTTCCCGGTTATTTTAAGCTGCTCGGACAATTGTATAACAATACTGATAGCTGAGAACAGGGGTGCGATGAGGGTGTGGAAGATTATTTAGAGATTGGCACTCCCATGCATGGGTAAGAAAGCTTTTAATTGTTGTCCAGGGCCAACCAATAACTTGAGCAATAAGGGCAATATTGCGGAGGTAGTAGAAAAAGGCAATTATCATTTCCTTTTCAACCATGGTCATCTCTTTTCCCCAAGTTTTATGTATTCGCCTTTTTTTTGATACCAGAGGATTTGCACATCCAGACTGGTAAACTATGATTTAAAAAGACAATTGAGGAGCAGGATATATGGATTTCATATTATGATCCTGAGCAGCTTTGTGGGTAGCTTCGTAATACTATTTACTTTCTCTGTCACAAGGTCAACTTAGCGATCTGGTATTTTTGATGCAGTAGCTGACCAAGGCAAGACATGTTTCACAAATACTTCTGACAACTGACTGTAGGCAGAGTTACTTGTCATTATCAGATCTTATTAACTTCATAATTGAAAAATGAATTAGGTGAAAGTCGCCAGTTATAGGGATATTCATAACAGACTGGAGATGGTTGATTTCAAGAGATTTCACCATACTCTAGGATCCTTAGCTCTATATTCTTTGCTCTATTCTCTCCCCACTTTACTCTTCGCTCCACACTATGTACTATCTGATCTTCTCCCTCAGGTTTTTGCTTCTTACTCAGCACTCTCTACACTCTTTATACTTCTCCCTACTTGTCACTGCTTACATGACTAGTAAATCTCTTCTTCATAGTGTAATTCATTCTGATGTATGTACTTAGATTTTTTTTTTCTCTGAATTTTCTGCTATGTAAAAAGCTTCGCTTAATTAAAATTTTAAAATTAATTATCAAAAAACTTATATAATCCAATTCTGTGGTATTTTATGGTACTTTGATATTTGAGGCGATTTTTGAAAACATTGATGGCATATCAGGCCTTTACTATTAAAAATATTGACAGAAATAGAAGATAATAATATCATGTAGCACTAAATTCTATTTTAGTTACATGACGAAATGAGGAGTCAAAATGGACTTTCTTTTAATGATAAAAGTTATGAGAGAGGAGACATGTACCTCATTGTGTCTCCGCCT
>NW_003298904.1:26022-28648 GCF_000151645.1 Tuber melanosporum
CGGTCTTCTTTCGTTCCAAAAAGCACCCGGGTAAGGAGTTCAGAATGATTTGATTTGTGTATTCAAGGAACTAATATGTATATTGTAGTCATCGTAGGTACCACTTATAAATACAATTTCACATACCTGTTCATATCTAATAGTTTCAAACCTTTCACTATCATGTGACTTGTCATTTCCAGATAATACTATTTTATCCTATATTGACTCTTTATTCTATAGCCCATCTGACATAATCCATAACCTCATACATTGTAGTAATAGTTATTCTGATACTACATTTCTGATACTATATTAAATATCTATTGGGTATTAATATTGGTGATGGTGCAGCTGGTTATAAAAGTGGTCATTGGTAGTGAGATTCTGATAATATGCTTACTTTGACACCAGATACCATGGATATCCTTTGGGTACAGTACTTCATACTTTAACTTAATAATCTACTTAATACTATCTTCCTAACTGTAGACAGAATGTCTACTTGGCTTGACTATTGGGAGATATAGAGTCTGCTATAGCTATTAGACTTAGCATCACTCCCATATCCTCGCTTAAATTTTGTAACTAGTAGCTACATTGATAAATCTTAAAGTTTAAGATTCAAGCTCATCTTGAACTAACCTATACAGAAGTGATAATTTGTATTAGATGCTGCAAAAGAATTATGTATTTAAAGAATAGGATTCTGAAGTCAATTACCATATTTAATTGTATTATGTTGCCTATTGTTATGTCTTGTTGAATCCTATTTCTTTCTGAGATTAGTTGCCACTTCTACCTGTGTCTGGGATTATGGTTAGCCTTCCAGTGTTCTCTGTATCAGACACATATGATATAATATATAAAATTGTTAATTTTTACTGATACAGTGGTATTTCTGTAGTAAATTGACTTACCAGTTTGAAGGCTCAACCAATTAGCAAGCTTTATATCCCGATATGTTTTATACTTACTAACATGTATATAGTATTGTGTAAGAAATATCTTGAAATGAAGAAGAAGAAGAATATCTCAATTATTTACTTGCCCATCTTAAATGTATCCGGAAATGTGGAGTGGAGACTTGGTATCCAGTTGCCAACATAATTCTATGTATCATATTTAACTAACAACCTAGTTGATTATGATAATTCCAGTGTAACTCTTATTCAAGTTAGAGGAAGAAGGACATGTACAGTTATAAAAGGTTGTAAATCTACATACAGCCACTTGGCAGAAGTGTTTGTGATCTGAGACAAAGTATAATTGCTGTTGCACCATAGTAGGACCTGGGCTGTGCAGTGGGACAACCTATCAATGTTCGGTATCAATCATCAACACTGGTGGTGGACGATTGACTCATGAGAATATTAAAGTACTAGTAGTATAAATTAAATTATGAAATAGCTAATACCTTGTATAACCTCCCCTTGCTTCCAATACTGCAGCTACTCTATCAGGCATTGATTTCCACAACTTCTCAAAGAACTCCTCAGGGATTATCCTCAAACCAATAGTAATACTTGGGCAAGCCTTCTCCTGACAGCCTCTCCTGATAGCCTCTTTTCCTCCTGGGCTATCTCCAATCCTTGGATACTGCTGGTACAATCACTTTTTAAGCTCAACCCATACATGCTCAATAAGATTCAAATCAGGGCAATAAGGGGGATGTTCTACAACTTCAATACAGTTTCTCTCCAGCCAATCTATTATACTATAAGTCTTGTGAACAGGAGCATTGTCTTGCTGAAACAGGATATCTTGCATACCAAAAGAAATGATTTGATGAATAACAGGAAAAAGATGCTTTCTCAAGAGTCTGATGTACCTGTATTTGTTGATGGTTTGAGTAATTAGAACTAAGGGACCTTGTCTCTTACCCAAAAAGCACCCCCAAACCATGAGTGATATTCCCTTATCCTTCTCCTTTGGATGTATACAATCTGCTAACTATTTCTCAGTAGGTTCTCTCAACACGATCTGTTGTACTGGATTCTTGGATTTCTCCACACTACACTCATCACTCCAAATTAGTTTCTCAAAATCCTCAACTGTCCAGTCCTTGTGAACTGTAGCCCACTTCAATCACTTAGCAACATGGTCTGACTTCAGCCTGAGTTTTGACTTGGGTAGCCATTTTTTGATATTTGCCTCTCTGAGTACCTTGTCCACCGCAGACAAATATATTAGAGAATTATATCATATCACTCAGGGTAGCACAGACTTACCTGTATCAAAAGAAACACCAAGTGCATATTTATCCCTGAATTCAGGTCTCGTTATTTTCAGGTTTGGATTTGGCAGTCTTAAAGATTGTACAATACTACAGATGACTCAAAATGGGTGTGTAACCGGGGCAAGGAATATTTTCTGGAGATTAGCGCTCACATACCTGGACAAGGAAGTTCTTAACTGTTGTTTAAGGCCGTCCAATGATTTGAGCCACTAAAGCAACATTCTGAAGGCAGTAGAAAAAGGCCATTATCATGCCCTTCTCGGCAAGTCTCATTTCTCTCCAGGAGGTTTTGTGTGAGAGTCTTTTTTTTTGCTTTATGCTTAGAATTTCCAGATTGGTTAAGTATTGGTAAAAAGGATCGTGGAAATTGATCGCGGAGATAATACTACAGTTTATAGAAATTGTATG
>NW_003298904.1:28722-32524 GCF_000151645.1 Tuber melanosporum
TTGTTCTTAGTTACTCGTTGCATGGCGGCGAACTTAAGTACTTTAGGTTGAATGGTCACGATCACAATTATCCTTGTTGCGAGCTGGTATTTTGGTGAGGCTAGCGGTAGCTTAGTCACCTGAGACACGTTTCACGAACACTTCTGCTGAGTGGCTGTATATTTTCTACAAAGTTGAAATATAATAACTCTTCAGATACTAAATATTAAGAAATTGGAGAAGGAGATAACTGCAGACCAAAGAGATATAATTGTAAATATTTGTAGTTTGCTACAGCCAGTAATATTTTAAAAAATCAAAGAACTTACTAGTATTCTAATCTTAACTGTAAATGATATATGGCTAAATGCAGTAGATAATGCCAAATAGATCTGACTCGATACAAGAGGAGATTTGGAAGAACTCTACTCATTACTGAAGTTAGTTGATTTGCAATATTATGCTCCTGATATAGGCTCCAGTCAGTCTCAAGCCATAACTGAAGAAGAGAAAGACTACTTTGGGGTAACTGTCAAAAGAGACTTCAAAACATAGTGAATGTAGCATGTTGATATTTGCAGAGACGCCATCATGTCACTTGTGCAGAATGGAAGAATTTATTGGGTCTTGGTTTTACCTAGTTTATATGAGTACACTAAGGAGTTCAAGCTAACATTAGTATCACAACATAAATGAAACTGACATGTAAGTAGTATACTATACTTTTCTTCTACACAAAAGTTGAAGTTGAACACCTAAGGTGTCAATTCCCATACAATACTAACTTTGATACCAATAGATCAACAGTTATATCAGGGCTTCAAGGCGTTCTGTAATGAGACTCCATGGAGTACTATTATAGTTAGCCAAACCTATGCTGATACTGGTATCAAGAGACTAGGGTGGTAGGGGTGGTGGTGGACAAGAGTTGACTAAGTAGAGGTACTATTTGTAAGATACCTCAGTTGGACATGCTATGCTATACTAAGAAGTATAAAGGTACTAGTAAGGAGTGGTGGTTACCCTACTGGGTTGGGTAACCCAAGTAGTCAATTTGGGAATTACTCTGAATTGCTTGACAGTGGGTCTGGATAGAGTTACCCTATATTGGGATGCAGGTTACCCTGCTTTGGACCCTTGGTTACCCTGCTATGGAGTCAAGTTACCCTTCCTCGAAAGTAACTTGTTACACTGGACTTTGGGGGAAGATACAAGATTGTTTGTCACATAAAACAACATAGGGTGTTAGAATCTCAGGTTGTACAGATTACTCTCACAGGATCAGTTGAGCTCCTAACTAGCTGTAACTTGAAGATATGGTGGATAACAACCCTCTCTGGCCCAGTCATGAGTCCCTTGTATCATGGGCCACAGGTTGGAGAGTTGCTGTATGTCTAGTAAAAGGCTGCAAGTGGAGATGCTCCTGTAACACTGTATACACTCATGCCCTCTGGTTAACCAGAAGCTGTCCACAGGATAGATGAGAGGGTAGAGGTGAAACTAGAGAATGGTCTCCAGGTGGTTTTGTACAAAACAGACCTGAAATGACTGAGTAACACTACTTTCAAGTTAGAATTAGTATTTGAGGTAACTACAGGCCAATAAGTGAGGTAACCAAAGTGGGTTGCCCACATCAGGAAAAGTTTGCCCTACATTGGGTGCGTCGGCCCAGCGACCCGATGCATGTTGTGTACTATCAGTGTCCCCTGCATCCTGAGCATCTGGAGTTGCATCGCAATCCCCAGGCATCATGTGCATCCCATGTTGCTATCCTCTGTTTCTTTATGCTGGTGCCTCTGGGCCCTCACTACTATGTTGCTTGGATGTCCTGATGACGTCCTGTGTGCATCTGCCCTTATGCCCTGTCATTGCAGAACCCCCCACACATTGCCCAGTAACTAAGTTCTGACACTTTGCTTGTGTCTTTTGCTCTTGGGAGGGCGCTACGTGTCGCCACTCTTGGTTGCACTGTGTCTCGTTTCCCAAGGACATTCTTTGTGGCCATCCGGCCTGCCCATGAACCCCATTTCCTGCTCTCCAGCTAACTATCTCGACCTTCCCTCTCAACTATCTCCTCCTGTCTCATTGTTGTTCTCACATCGCCATGAGGTCACAACAAGGTGACACCAATTCGAGTTCGTCTGCCATTGGTGTCTCTGTTAGGTTCTCTCGACATATGATGGCCATCCCATGAGTGGTCTTGCATGCTTTGCTGCTGATAGCTGCCCAGACATCTCTGGGTCCTAGTATCTACACTGGCACTCATTGTTCTTACTATCAATACTTCCCTAATTCTCTACATAAAATCTGAATCCCCCGCACTTTGGTTTAAATATTACTCTTCCATTATTTCTAAGTAACCTCCAGAGCCCAATGTGCCCTGCGCCCCAGGTTATCTTCCTCTCGACCACATCTTGGTGTCAAGATATAGGCAATTCTAATGCCCACGCAATTGCGGATATTTCGTCTGACAATGTTGCTCAATGTCGCAGCAGTGACATTGGGCAAATTCTGTCCCTTTTTTACTTTGAAGCTTGAAATGTCTTCGCAGATGAACCATGGCCCCTGGAATGCAACATCTGGGTTCATTGAGGTGGTGCAGCTTGATCTGGTGATTTTTCAATAGATCTGATGGAACATCCTTAAATCTATCTGACTGTTGATGAGCCATCTCCCATCCGCCTCAGGGATTAGGTGGGCCAGGCCTAGGATTGTGCTAATGTCCACTACTGTAAACCTCTGCTGATCCTGCGTCTTCGGCAGCTCTACAGTGACAAGATCATGTAACTCTGATAGGCGTCCAGAGTTCAGTGCATTCAACACCTGAACACCTACCAGATGGTAGACTGTATCTTCGTGCCAGTAGTTGCAGAGCTTGAAGAGTGCAATCAGTTTCCCGGGCAGACAGCCCCATAGTGCACCATACATTTGCTCATCACTAATCTGTATCCAAATTTAAACTTTGCAACTTGCTCATTTTCCGAAGAGCTCGGTGCCTGTACATTGCGCCCAGTGGATCTCATAAACATTGGTTTTCTGGAACACGAGAACTGAGATTCCAAGTTACGTCAATCTTGCAACAGGGAGGCATCGAAGTATTCTGGGATCTTCATCCAAGCGGAACTCAACGAGCAGGCTCTGCTGGCTATATGGAACCAATTCAATACACGAATTATCATTCGAGATGCCCAAGGCTTTGAAACAATTACTGAGGTGGGTAATATCTCCATGATACCTCTTGAGGGGCTGACTGCGTATGGGTTGCGGGGATTCTGTACTCATTTTGTCCAAATGATCCATGATGCCTGCAGGGATGTAAGCTCCAGAGCCTCGCGTAGCATCTAGGTTCAAAAGTCTCATTCAGATTGCTTGGTATTGACTGTAACTCTGGAGGATCTGCCTCGCAATATGATTTTTATTTGAACGCCACCATCCGTCTTTGATCTGCTCCTTACATGCTAAGTCACAACATTCGGTAGAAAATTGCGCAATATTGCCAAACTGGTACACATGGTTGTGAAAGTGATGATCTAGATGCATCTCAATAAAGCTGAAATAAGACTCCGCTTGTATCAATTCCATGATTTTGTCCTTCTCTTCTTCCCGGTGCTGCTCCTGCATGTAGGACCGCTTAGATCTAGCTACAGATTGATCTACTAGCGTTCTCCGATGTCGTAACTCTGTTTGCTAGTCTCAAATCTTTACCTACGTCCATTTAGACCTTCTAAACTCAAAGAAGATATCCTTCATCGAGTGAAATAAATTAAGATATTGATCTGTATAATCAACTGTCTCACATGTATGGCTCCAGTATTGTACCATC
>NW_003298904.1:32590-59581 GCF_000151645.1 Tuber melanosporum
GAAATTGAGTAATGAACAGATACAGGCAATTGCTTGTGGGAATTGTAGGTGTGGCATACTATCAGGTCATCTCAAGGCCACAGCCAGAACTCCAAAAAGACAACGTCCCAAGTTCTTCATCTCCTTTCCATGCCACTGGGTAACCTCGTGGCATGCTTCACAGGGTACAAAGAATCCCGCGTATGGAGGTAAAGTTTTCCAGGTGTCATCAAACGCTTTTAGCCTTGTTGGTTTCTTAAGAAATCGTAGAACCCAATCTATCATATGCTTGAATAGTCCAAGATAACCAGTGTGGAGCAGATCTAGCTAGTGCAGGCTAGCGGGTAAAAGGCACGGGAGTCCATCAAAAATATTTCACCTCATCTTAATACCGTGACGATCCAACGTGGTGTGGATATTGCCCGACATGGGCTTCCCCGAGCCGTCCTGAACTTCTTGTTCCTGGCACTTATATCTCACATAATCTCTCGCTGGGTACCTCACCCAAGTGTTGGATCCTAACATATCCACAGGTATTCTCACCTTTGGGACAGGCGTTTGATTTTACGCCACGCAGTGCAACGTTTTGCATATGGTCCGCAATCCATGCTGCGAGGATAGGGAAACTTGTCCAGATTTTCCCATCTGTACAGTGAATTGTTACACCATCAAGCACGGTCTCTTGGAAGGGCTCAAATAGGAGCTCAAGCACAGCTTGTAGTATGTGGGCATTGATTTGTCTGTGTAGGTCGTTTGCGGAGGAAGACTGTGGGAGCTTAGGCAGTACGGGCAATAGCACCAGAGGCAGAACTGCCATTGATCCAAGTCGGTAATAGGCGGTCAATGGAGGATTTCCAACTGTGATGTATGCTGGCTATGCCTTCTTGTCGCTGGAGAAGTTTGTGAGATGGGTTTGATCCAACATCTCAATAATCGGAACCGCAGTCTTGCCAGGTGGAAGTGTTTCCTATCATGGGTTAACCTCTGTTTCTGTCAAAAAGGGTGCAATTGCGGTTGGCAGAGTACTTGAACTTCCCACCTCCAGTCCGCTGTATGCATTTCCACATATAATCTTTGTCCATTGGGATCGCATTCATGTTGTGGCATGTACACAAAATCATCAGTGTAGGTTCTTTGATGAAGAAAATATTGGACAATGTATAGAACATTCAGGTAAAACAATGGCAATGTTCTCATGCCATCCTCGACCTGGGCCTCAAACCATTGTAGATATGAACTATATGGATCTAGTGAGCTGAGGTGGTTCTCAAGTGTTTGCATCAAACTATTGCCAATGTCAGTGGCATTACCGAGGCCACTCGAAAAGTATACATTAATTAGTGCCTTGGATACCTAGCTTTGTATGAACCAAGATGCAAGTATCAAATCATGCATGCTATCAAATGGTGCCGATGAGTCCTCACACAGATCTCTGTGTTCTTCGGCAAATTCCCTCAAGTCTCCAGTAGTTTCGCCTATGTGGGGAAACTACTTGGGTTCACATGGTGCAGAAAAAGGGTCGACCAAATTGAGTGATCCCATGTCAGACACATGCGCAACCCTGTCATTAATGGTGTATGCTTAGCAGGTGACAGAGTTGGGGTTGGATTCATATTCGGAATGAGGCTGATTGTTCTCCTGGTCCAGCGCTTTGTGACGCAATCGAGGGGATTTCATGTTCTGGATACTCTTCGACGAAGGAGTACTCTGTATGTGGGATGTGAGGAGAGTGCTGACATACCCATGCGGTGTTCCCAGATGTCTCGCATATGGGCCGGGATGGGCATACTTCCGGTAATAAAATGAACATTTGGTAGGCATTGTGGCCCTAAGGTTAGTGGATTTGGGGAAGCCTGTTTGTATGATGAGGTGCAAGTGGAAGGCTTACAGTTCCATGTGTAGATTCAGATATCAGTTAGGGCCAAATTCAGATCCCCCAAAACATAGCTAATCCTCGATTCAGTTTACCCTATGGTTTGTGTCTATCTGGTGTGTTCTACTATTCTTTTTTGTTTTACCATTTGATCAGCACTTGGAATGTCATATCTGGTTTCATGAGCTTGTGGACTGGAGATGTCCTCCTTTTCAGTCCACAGGTGTACGATGTCCTATTTACAACTTAAAACACAGGCTGGCCGGAGATGTCCCAGCCACCTGGACCACAGAATACACATGAATATTGAAAATATTTCAGTGCGCCTTGAATGTCGGGAACTGAGCTTGGATATTTAAACTGAATTAATCACAACCAAGGGATGGTCACATCTGTCTCACCAGAAACAATATCCAAAATATTTAGGACATCTACCAAGCTTACAAAATCAACACTCAGAACAAACCAGATGACTTCTTAGAAAATAATAACAACATGCAATACGTCCACTCACCAATGGTTCCAGGAGGATATATGACTCTGCCGAAATCGTCTACCAGCTTCCAGTCATTGCTATAGTTGGAGAGATTACGCCTGCAAGAGCATGTAATTAAAAATTCAGTACATATAAGACGTTGCTAAACTTTACTGCAGATGAAGCTGGCAGACAGCTCTATATGGCGTGGCGAAATACCATCAATGACCAAATGTTAGCAAGGAACTTTACCAATAACAACACATTCCCGAACACTGATTTCATCTAGATTCTTCAGGGCATGAGGGGAATATGCCCTGCCTGAGATTGTCTTATGATGGTGGGGACTAGTGACCTGCCCCTGACTTGACAAATCGAAGAAGCCATCATTATGCTCGTCAAGGACTGTGGTAAGAAGTTAACGGATGCTCTTCTGAAAGATCCAGTGCCTCAACAGGTGCTGTACACCCCAGCCATCATCCCAGCACATGTCACTGTTAATCAGCTGTTGCTGCAGCCTGGCCCCACTGCCCAATGGGGCCTGAACACACAACAAGGTCCCTCGCCGCAACTTGAAGTAGCCCATGCTACATCAGATGACCAGGTTGATGGGAATGGCGAGGATGACCAGGATGACCAGGACCTCTATCAACCCCCTACTACTAATACACATCATAAACATGCACCGAAAGGAGTCCCTGCTACATAACAAGCGCAGAATGCCCCTGAATGTCCTGCACTTGCATGCCCACCCCCAGCTTTACCTGTTAATATTTTACCTTGTTAGTTCATTTCCCTACAAGTTATTGAAGTTGAGCCTCCACTTACAGACAAATGAATTATAGATTGGAGCGCATTATTTGGACACCCTCATGTGGTATGTATAGTTTAGGTCCAGACCTCATTATGCGGTACGGGTTTAGGTAGTGTACAAAAATGGTTGGCGGAAGCTTCACCCAATTATCAATCCGTTTATTGGCAAGCCCCGCATATCTCCAGAATCTGATTTGGTGTGTTGGATTCCTCCCGCATTCCACTGTTGTGCACCATGATCTTGAGATGGATATCAGCACGATGGGTTCACTATATGCTGCGCGCTACCAGTGGAGGAAGTAGGTTACTGCGCCAGCTTTCTGCGCAAGCTGTATCACAGTTGGACTTTTATTTTCATTGAAAATGGTGAATGGATGTGTGCCTGACTGGCCTCAAATTGTATTCAGCTGGACCCGCTGGATCTCTTAGTGTATTGCTACCGTGATGAAGGCCACATGAGGCTGGAGATGCCTGCCGTACAGGGGCAACTACATGCTGATGAGGATGTAATATTTGAACTTGGTACATAACTAGATAGAACCAGAGGTCAGCAGCATACTAGAGAACCTGCACCAGACGGGGAGGAGGCTAGCGGTCCAAATCATAATTGTTGGGGAGGACAGGCTCTGGAAAAAGACATGCCATTCTTGGTGCC
Organism: Tuber melanosporum; assembly: GCF_000151645.1. Lineage (NCBI taxonomy): Eukaryota > Fungi > Ascomycota > Pezizomycetes > Pezizales > Tuberaceae > Tuber > Tuber melanosporum. Next base: position 36,386 of record NW_003298904.1, read on the forward strand.
CATGCCATCCCAGGACACATGTCACACAAGTGACAATGAGATAGACAAAAGTCTGTCAATCTCCAAGCCCCTGCCAAGCGCAGATATGCGTCATCATTCAAATGAAAATGAGATGCAAACCTCACTCTCTTGTGACGCATATCTGGAATCCTCTCTGGTGGAAATCGGTTTCTCTCTCCCAGATCGTATCCTATTGCAAATCACAAACTGGACTCTCCTGAATAGACAACAACACTCCGGTTTACTTGCGCCTGATTGGACGTTCAAGAACCTACTCAAGTGACACGCCTCTTTTGAACTGGTAAACATTCCCACGCAGAAGCTGAAGAGGCTGCCCCTGGCTCCAATTCCAATCCTGGATGTGATGGATTGGACACCGCACGTGTTCAAATGGTGGTCAGCCTGGATCGTGTATTAGCAGAGTGTTTTAGCAGTAGGTTTGTGAGAACTATTGCGAAGCCATCCTTCCTTTTGTTAGTCTCAGGTATCTGTCATTCATTCTGCCTCTCGTGAAGAATAGTATCATATCCCCTGTTACGTATCACCCCTTGCCAGATCTTCCTTATTGAGTGTCAGTGGCGCCCTCAGGGTCCATGGACCTGACACTTGTAGCAGACGTCTTGGTGTGTGGACCTCTATGTCGCTCAAAGGTTTTGATGCCAGTGGGCAGGACCAGTGTGCAGCTTAAAACCTTATTTTGTAAACTTTAGAGCAATTACTTCTAGGACCCCATACAGATTATGATATGTTTAGAATTATATTAGTATCTATGTCTTTACACAAAAGCTTCCTGTCACTCTGAAGACAAGGTGGTCGGCACAATTTCACATCATTGTCAAATGACATCGCACACGTCATTTGTCAGTACCCCCCCGACTCTGTGCACTTAGTGTTGTTTGCGTGGGCACCTCCTAGGGGATCAGAGGTTGAATGTCCTCCCCCAGACCTCTTGTCCTGCACCTATCAATCCCCCCTCAGCATCCTACCTCCATCTCTCCTTTTCTCACCAACGTCCCTCATCAATATCCTATTTCTATCTCCAACTCCGTCACAATAATGTCTTTCTTTGATTTGTCCTCCCCCCCACAGGCTGTGAATCACCTTTTTTTTGAAAAAAAGAAAAAAAAGTTTCCCATCTACAGATTTCAGTGATATCCTTTTTCAAAAATGCCCCCTCCCCAAACACAGAAACAATGCCTGCTTGAGCCACAAAGACCCCCAGTGCGAGTGACAAAGTACGTTCCATCCAACCACGACAACTCTCCCTGAGAATTCTTAACATATCTATTTTAATGTAGACGCCACGCAGCCCTACCATGCGAAAGTGACAAGAGGAAATGCAATTGCCAAACGCTCCTGTCGGGTGCTGGTCGCAGATAGGCTATGCCAGGCAAGTAAGCAATCACCCCCTCTTGTTGTCATAGGTGCCCTCAGGTGGAGCTAACCTTTGTGAACAGTGATGTGAGCCCAGAGGCAGAGGAGAGGCCACCCTGTGAGCTGGCCATGGAAGACTGGAAGTAAGTGAAAATTGTAAGCTACATGCATTTGCCGGAATCACTTTAAGTAACTCTGCTACTTCAACCAGCAGTTGCTACAGCTACATTGGATAGGCAAAAAGGTGGAGTCGGTTCGAGAATCCTCGTACCACTACCGCACCTTACTCGACGTGCCTTGAGGACCTCTAAGTCTACACGACAGCGCACTAGTTGGACCCACTCTGCCTGACGGACTCCCAATTGGAGTCAGTCCTGATTGTGACATGCTCCCTTGCCTGTGTCACCACCCTGATTAAGCTGGTTAAAGACCAGTACCAGGCCGACCATATCGGAGAAGTTGAATGTTATCTGAGGATCTTGGTCCCGACCAAGGCCAAGAAACTGCTGACGACAAACCAGGCTTTTCTTGCTCAGTGGGCCGTGGTGGTGGTGGTCGAGTGACCTCCAATTAAGTGTTCCCGTTCATATATGTTCCGCCATATTCATGCTAAGTTATTTTATCCGTGGATCAACCCAATTGGCCATCCCTGTATTGCCAGCTGGTGGCACCGATCGACATCCTTCAGGGGATCGGGGTCCCTCATGGATGGTACCCATTTCTTTGCTACGCCTAGTGGGCCGCCACATCTCACAAGGGAATTGCCTGGGGGGTCATTACATCACCAGGCGTAACGAATGTGCTTGGGGTACTCCACGGCCAAGGAGTGGAGCAGGCCATGGAGTGCCCCCGAGATCTCATAAGGGTGACAGGTGAGGGCGCACGATCACTTCATCGTGTGGCAGTAGAGCCTCTCCCGGTCACAGAGCTCATCTTTTTATATAATGAACATGAGGTCCTCGCGTGGATTCTCGCCAATAATGGTGAAGATCCACTAGACCTGATGGTCCAGGAGCGGCCTCAGAGAGAGGCACAGGCTCAAACCACAGAGCCTACCAATCGCTGAACCCCGTTTCTCGACCCCAAGGTGCGCCATCGCTGTTCGCAAGCTGGAGGGATCAGGAGGGCCATCGAGGTGGTGGAGGAGGAGGAGAAGCTGGAAGAGGTGGACAAGGAAGACTTGGAGGACGAGGACGAGGAGCAGGAGCAGGAGGGGAGCAGGAGGGGGAGGAGGTGGTGGAGCTGCAGTCTCCCCAGTGCCAGCCCACTTCACAAATCATTGTTGATGAGGTAAGTTTCTAAACATTCACATCCAGAACCCTTGTCCATAGCTAATAATATACACAGGATAAAGACTCTTTCACCTGTGGCACCTCAAGACCCTGGCCCACTGCCCATCCTGACTCTGGATGCGCGGCAGCAACTGTCATTGACGATGTAAGTTCCTAACCTTCACCAACTTTCAACTAACACGTTTGTTGTTATCTATATACAATAACATACATAGGATGAAGTCCTGTTCACCCTCGCCCTCTCAAGACCCCACCCCCCAACCAACCCAGACCCACGGCCTTCACCGCAGTATGCACTGGAGAAGCTCTGATACATGACTGAGCTTGTCCGTGAGAACCCCTAGATGGCTGAGTACTTCCAAACCCCCTGACCACAGGCCGGACCCCGTCTTGGGCATGACGGGGCCAAAGACAGCTCACATGTGTTTTTTTATGAGAGTAGCGCTGAAGGAACGACTCCTACCCCCCTACCAGTTCCCTTCACAATTCTGCCAGTACCCACCCCTCCCCATCCTACAACCCCCATTCGTACCCTGTCAATCCCCTCTACTTCTGTGGCTATGACCACTCTGCCAGCTCACTCGAACACCTGTCCTACTCTTGCATCTCATCCGACTTCAATGACTCCCACTGACAGCCCGGTACCTTCCAACCCTGGTCCCACTCTGGCACCACTCACAATTTCCATCGTTATGACCGGTCCGCTGGCTGCCATCACCTCACTTGCACCCCAAGATTCACTGGCACCTGGCTCTCCTGATTCTTGCTCTGGTGTGGCTGATGAAACAACAACACCATGCCCCTGCAGCAGATGTCGGACAGCCAGAGGGTGATGCTGGATTTGCCATGTTTTCCTCCCTTTCTCTTTTTTTATTTTGCTCTCTCAGGTTCTATTTCTTTGCTTTGCTTTTTCGGGTTCCTTTTCTGTGCTTTTCTTTTTCACGTTCATTTTTTTTGTTTTGGCTTTAGATTCTCAATGACTGTGCGGGATTTTCACACAGGGGTGCATTTCTTAGCACAATAATAAATTACCAGTTGTTTCATTGAACCCCATCTCCTCCACCCATTGCAAGTACGCAACTAGGAAGACCGCCAACACACCCTCTGAACACCACCATACAGACCAGGGCATATAGAGAACCTGAGATTGAACCTTCACGTCGAAGAGTTATGGAATCCCTTTATCTTAGTGAGGATACCAGCGATGAATACCAAAACTCATGGGGAGCAGATAAAGCTGAATGAGACACCGAACCCGATCCTGAAGTTATCACTATTCTCCACAGCTCTAGGCCACGAGGGCATGATCAGTTTCAAGCAACCAACAGACAGCAAAATCCTGGCAAACCGATGGTCCGGATATCCACCATCTCTGGAACACAAGGCACCAATCCTGCATGGAGAATACCAGGGCCTCGTGGTTGAATAATTTGCAGCAGGCCCTGCAGTCCTGCCCCAATTCCATCATCAAGCATGGCACGATTCTCATCACTATGGGGCAGCAGGAGTGAACTTACATCTGATTTCAGGAGTTCTAGTCCTGCCGGTTGTCCTGCCACACTGTGGCAGGATAACTTGTTATTAAGTAAGTCACAGTGCATTGTAGTAACAGGGGCAGAAGGAGTGATATTAAGCTTAGCAAAGTCACTCATTCTGGAGTACAAGCTGTTGGAGGACCCACTCACGAATACTGTTGCATGGACGGGTCAGTGCTCAATGTCTGGTCGGATGCACCTGATAGGTAGGGATATACTGAAGAGGTTGGACTGTCGGAGCAGTCCATATATCAGGTAAGTCCTCTCGGCCAGGTGTGATGGTGCACAGTAGGCACTTCTAACAAAAAATGAGACACCAAAATCACTCTGGTGCGCGATCTCAATTAGTATACTATGTGAAGAATTACATTTTAAAGTTATATGAACTACCAGAGGATCTGACAGTGAACACATGTTGGGTAGATTATCTGCTTGAACAAGATAGGTGTACGTGTGACCCAAAATGGTATGAGGTTCATTTAAGTCTGGTAACAAGCCCATAGTAATGACTACTGATCATGAATAACCCGGAGGCAGAACCCAACGTTGCGCTTCTCTGCGCCGCAGATTCTGCTGGCAATTTACTGTTAGTCTTTCTTGTGAAAGACAATATGTGGGATTGTTGACCCCGAGCCTCTTGGACGGATCAACAGCATGATGATATACTTGATGTGCACTATAATCTATCATACACTGCATGCATGGAAATCGGAAATCTATCAGGAGCCAAGGGACTTCAAGCTCAAGACAGTTAGGGGTAAGATTCCGGCACTCTCATAACATATGATTCATTACCAAGCCACTAACTTGTCAGCAGACACCAGAGACCTTTTTGCAGGGCACAAAATAACATGGATAAAGTGCCCACCGGGGGTCTAAGACACAATTGTCAAATAAATGTGGCGGACAATCAAGAGGAGGTTGAGCAGAATCATGGCATGGAGCAAGACCGCTCTGACGCATATGATGATAACTGGGGTTTGTTTGGCGCAGACCTTGAAGGTTGAATAAGCGGTGCTACATCAGACAAGGCTGGACCACGTTGCCCTGGGGGAGCACTGGGAAAGTCCAACATGGTTACAAGAAATGGACACGTCATTTGATCATCGCCAGACATCAATTGCCTGTGCACTTGGGCTTCTGGTCCCAGATCTATCAAGTCCTGAACCTTTGCCAGAGGGGAGTTCAAGATCTATGACCACAAGTCTGATGAGTGCTTCTTGTCCTGGTCACCTGTCGCTCAGCCTCCAGGAATCTGAGGAAGGCTAAGGACCACTGGCAGGATTTGGTGATAGGCAGCCTGACATTAATGAGTGGGAGCCCAGTTACAGTCACCCTGCATACTTAATGGGGATTGTGGATGTGCAAATATCACTTTTAATAGATATCTTTTTCTGGCTGAGCTGATGTGCAGTATCGACAGCGAAGAGCGAATAGTAGTTGAATGGAGGCATATAGGAAAGGAAAATTGACTGCAATATTCAATTGTACTAGAAGAATTAAGCGCCACCACAACATAATACATAAAATTATCTGCAGGAAGGCGGGAGGATTACTGGAAACAGGGAAGAGCTGGGGCTGGGTCAGGAAGAATTTGGCATGCACTGAAGGCATCTAGAGGATGTCCAGATGACAGAAAGCACAAACAGGGTGAGAAAGCTGGGGTAAGGCAAATGTCCTGGCGAGGTGAGTTATAGGGAGAAAGACTCCAGACGTAGAACCAGAACATTATGGTATCTAGATTGGACAAAAGGGTGAGGTGGTCCAGAGTTTGAATGCAAGGCAAATAATATCATGTTAGAACAGGCGAGCTGGAAATGTAGTCCAGATGGAACCCCTGTGGAACAAAGTTGTCCTGACGCGGACAGCCCGATCAGACATCGTCCCGACGTAGGCAAGCCTGGTGTGATGTTGACCAGATGTCAGCCTGGAGGATCAGAGGTTGTCTGAATGCAGATGCCAGAGAGTGGAGCAATGTCGAGACACAGAAGACTCAGGGGTCCTTGTCAGGACATCTTCAGGATGCAGTTTAGGACACAAGGAAAGTCAGGACACCAGATCCAAGCAAGGTTGCGTCCTGATTTGCAGTTCACGTTTTGCACATTCTGTGTGTCAGACCCACACGATGCACCGGATGTAGGTAATCATTGTTACTGATGCCGATCATGTATTTTTATTAGACAATTGTTAAGAACTCTAGAATTTAGTCTGAGGTTACAAAGATACCTACTTTGAGGTGTGTTGACTGTGTATTGGGCTAATTTATTGTTGACCACATGAGGGGTCTGTTGAGAGAGCAACATGACCATTGTCTGGAATGATATGGAATAGAGAAGAACCAGATAGATGTTCAGGGGCTGCAGATACTTGTTGAAGACTACATGTATATGAGTAGAGAGTTCCACATTGGATATTGCAGCCACTGGCACATGACAGCTCACCATGGACATCTGTATTATGAGAAAGGTTTTTACTCCTGTAGTCGCATTCTAGATCTATCAGCTAAAATCTCTCTGTCAGGTGGATGTTCATGAAGCACAGAATAGTCCTGTTCGCTATGGAGGATCTTTGATCCAACCTGTGGGGGCTAATAAGACAGCCCAAGGGAGTTTGGTGCTCGTGAAGGCAGAGTAGTAATAGGTAGCAACTGGCAGTATATGAAATTTACATGAGTATATGCAAGGTCCTCTACCCAGGTAATCAACTACCTGTCAAGGTCAGGACTTAATTGAGTAGAATTTGAGGCTTAACCATATCAAGCTTTATCATTTGGTTTCTATGCACTCTACTGCTGAGTAATGGAAATATTATTAGGCTTGTTCCCAGAAGAATTCATCATAGCACAGGTGCAACCTGAGGATCCATCTTGCCTTCAGGAGCTCCTGTTACGTATCCAGAGGTTTAATGTTGTAAAGTTCCTAAGTCCTAATTAATATAATATTATAATGATGCGCAATAATATTTTTCTTGTTTATATCTACATATATATACATATATCTCTCTCTCGGCTTCGATAATTCTTAGGTCCTTTGACATATGTCATGGACATTCACTTGGGTAACACCTATCCACATGCAATATAAGAATGTAGCCCTTATCTTCCTGAGAAATGCAGACGATAAGAGCGTAAAGATATTTTATTCATCTAAGGTAAAAAGTAACGAAATTACTTAGAAGATTAAATCTAATTTTATTTAAACTGGTACCACTGAACTGCATAAAAGACAGGTTCCACAGCTGGGCTGCTGGATCTGTACAACCCGGATAATACTAACCCTGAAGTAACTAAACCTCCAATCTCACACATTGAACATGCCCCTACCAGGCCTCAACATGGTCACTAAATACAAGACCATCAACAGCAACGAAAATCATCCCCAGAAAGGCCAACCCACTAGCCAAGTAACTTGTACGAAAATCAAAATTCCTCCACTGCCACCTGAATATGACTCCAGAGAAACCTCCTCCTGAGTAGAAGCCTACCCAAGTATCACCACTGAATGATACCGGGACATTCTGACTATCCACTCCGATAACCAAACACCAAATCCTAAAGCAAGAGAAACATCCAAAGTCCAAGAGTATAGATCAGAAGGAAAGAAGACTTACAGAGTGAGGGCTCTCTCATTGAGAAGGTAAGAATGGTCATAAACTATCCATAGAGCACCACAGTAGCAGTGCAGCCTAAAGGCCTGAAGAGAAGGTACCAGTGATATCACATCCCTGAGCCATCGACATTTGGCTGAACATACTCAGGCCTTGTTCTCCACCTACACCTCTACCTCCACCCCAGAGGGTAAATGCACAGTGGACTCCGTAGAAGCCTGGCATGACTGGCCGGGTACCGCTGAAGGTGATGACTTACCCAACTTAGGGACAAGTGGTATGGGCAAGGACCTTTTGCGCTTGACCTGATGCTTCTTGTTCTTCTTCCTCTTCCTATCTGCAGGGATAGGTCTAGAAACAGGAGTGGATGGGCCACCCGCTTCACAACCTACCGCCATAATCAGGACAGCACTAGAGGGGCTATCCTGACTAGCCATCAGCTCTGTGACAATGAGCTTAGGCACTTGCTCCCACAAAGTGCGTAATACTGTTGCAGTGGGCACCACCTCTGAGGGAGCCACACCACCCACACAAGAATTACTTGTCTCTACCAGTCCCAGCCAATCAGATACCAGACTACCGTTACCTACATCGGCAACCACAGTTGCAGGTAAGGGCAGAATACCAACCAGCACAATATTCTCCTATGTGCACATCTCCGGTGGGGCTTGAAAATTCGATGGTCCAACCCCCTGCCCATAATGGAGACCAACAGACTACCTCAAATGAGTAACGGGACAGAGGAAGAGGGGATAACCATTGGCATATTGGCACAAGACAAAACCTGTGGCAAAGGTAAAGCAGATGTCATGGAGTGGGTAGAGGCTTGCTTAGCTATTGTGACTGTGTGGAGGTGATGTAAACAAATAAACATAAAGAGAAGCAAATGAAAGCAATAAATTCCAGCAATCAAAGAGGGAAGGATAAAAACAAGGCGCTAAAACGGTACTCAAGGTTAAAGACTTGAAAGCTATAGTGAAATAGAAATCAAGGGCTCAGATTGGACAAAGGCAGACCTTTATATTCTGAGGTGACTTGAAAGCAAGGAGGAGGAAATAAGTTGGAACAATCAATCTAATATTATTTATACTTGTACTTGGGACTCCAGCTTATGACAAGTCCACACAGTGGGCCTGGAGGTTAACTCAACCAGGATACTACCAACCACAAATGAACTAAACCTCCAATGCAGTACCAGAAACATGCCTGCACCATGTTCTAACATGAACACTAAATGCAAGACCATCAATGGTAAAGAAAATCCTCCTCAACCCAGCCAACCTACAAGATAAGTAACCCTCACCAAAATCAAAGATTCCACTACTACCACCTGAATTTAACCACGCAATAACCTCCTCCACATTAGAAGCCCACCAGAGCATCAATACTTAATGATCCCAGGATACCTCCGACTGCTCAGCCAACCTATCATAAAATCCTAAAATAAAAAATAAGCACCTAAAGCCCAAGCACATAGACTTGAACAAAAGCAGTCGTACAGAGTGAGGTCACCCAAGTTGAGGGGGTATGAACTGTTATAAACTATCGGAGAAGCACCACAGTTGTAGTCCAGCCCAAACACCTGTAAAGAAGGTGCCTGAGAGATTGCATCACTGAGCTGTCAACACTTAGCTGAACATACCCAAGCAATGTTCTGCACATACTCCGCAACGCACTCTGCAGGTGGTGGACTGGCCTTGGACTCCATAGTAGCTGGACACAACCAACTGCACACCTGGAAAGGTCATGACTCATCAGAGTGGGGAAAAGGCAGCATGGGCAAGCATTGATCATGTTTAACGTGTAGATTCTTGATTCTCTTCCTCTTCCTACCCCCTGGTGCAGCTGTAGACACAGGAGTAGGTGGGCCACTGTCATCATTACCCACTCCCCCAGGAGGGGCACCACCAGTGGCATCTTCAAGACTAGCCATGGGCTCAGCCACAAGGAGCTCAGGCACCTGCCTCCAAGAAGGGGGTGATACTACTGTGGCAGTGCCACCACAGGAGGATCCACTTTCCCCACACCATCAACATGGGCATCTATTGGCTCCAGTGAACAAGCAACAGAACCACACAAACTACTACCCACCACCATATCTGCAGGTAAGAACCGGAAAACCACTGGAATGACATGCCCCAGAGAGTGCGCCTCCACAGGCTCTTGGAATTCGCCAGGTCTAGCATACCCCCAACAACGGAGTCCAACACAATAAATGAAGCAACAGAGCGGACAGGTGAAGAGGGGATATCCCTAGGAGCATCAGTATCGATTGTAGAAATCAAAGTACCAACTATTGCAGATATATTGATCTGAGTGGCTGACAGGGTTGATACTAGCTTTATAGCAGGATGAAATCGGTAAGAAAGGATAGAGACCTGGTGCCAAGGGCCAAGTTCTTCTCGACATTACAAGACAAAACCACAGTTGCGTGGAAAGCAGACTTGCTGGACAGGACAGGGACTTGCTTAGCTATTGCCACTGTTAGGATATGATGCAAATGAATAAAACACAAAGATAAGCAAAAGGGAGAAAGTACTTCCATCAAACATTGAGAAAGAGATAACAACAAGGCCCAAAAATGTTACTTGAGCTTAAAGACTTGTAACCTATTGTGAGATAGATATTAAGAACTCTGATTAGACGATGGCAAACCTTCACATACCAAGGTAGGATCAAGCTAAGGCCAATTAAATAACTTAGAACACTCAATCTGATTTTATTTATACTTGTACTGCCGACTTAGGCATATGATAAGTCCACACCAGCACAAGGTTAATGTAAACCAGAACTACCACTAACTACGAACCAAGTAAACCTCAGGCCCCATACATCAAACATTCCTCTGCCTCGCCCAACACAAACACTAAATACAAGATTGTCTATGGTACAGAAAGCCATCCACGCCCCGGTACCCAAAGTCACTCTAGAATGGAATCAATTGCAGTCCCAGTACGAAGTTTGCATTAATACTGACCAAGGAGTCCTGAGGGCGTGCATCAGAATACTAAGTTGTACAGGTAACAGGTTAGACCTATGCCGAGGCCCTAACTAGGACATGGTGTAGAACAACGGCAATTTCCCGGCACAAAAACTAAAAATCACCATTGCTCAGTTTATGTACCATCCTGCATCCCGGTCTACTACAGAAGAAAATCAACTACAATGTATCACTACAGGCAGTAAAATGGCAATAAGGAGGTGACCCACAAGTACACATCTGACACCTGCATGCCAGGACATTGGCTGCAGGAACCCACATTGCCAGTTGCCTCCAAAGAGCGTACCGGTGAGGAGGACCTGGACCTGCTGCCTGTCTTCCAAACAAAACAACACAAAAGAAAATCATAGGGCTGGTGACAGACTGAAGCAGTAAGTAAGGACTATCTCTGACCTGTAGTACCTTGCACCCTCCTGCTGTACCTGCAACCTAACCAAAGAAACCAAACAAACTCCATAGAATCTAGTGCAAAAGATCCAAATATGTCCAACCAGGTGGTTACAACCCACTATCCATACTTGTAGCCATCAGCTCACTGGTGATTCAGGTAGTGTTACAGCGTGCTGCAGCTTAACCTTAACTGGAAAGGTAGGCCAGAAATACTTAATTAGACCCCACCTCACATGATGCTAGACCTACCAGTGCTTACTGGTACCTCTCCTCCCCCAGTCAGCCCCCCCCAAGCCCAACACAACAGGCCCCCAGGGCCCATCCAGCCCCTTCAGCCCCTCAGACACGTCAACAGTCAGTTAGCCATGGTATAGCCTATACCCAACCCCATCCGGTGGCCACTGGTGTTGGCCAGACTAGCAGACTTGGAACCCCCCAACAACATTTGGCAAAGAGGAGCACCCCAGCCACATCCGAGAGCCAAAAAGGAGGAAGCACAAGTACCTGAAGTCACCTGCACCAGCCACAATGTTCAAAGAAGCCCAATAGAAGTCCAACCAAGCTGGGAAATAGTCAGGCAGAACTATCCGAGGACAACCCCATATGTTCGGCAAAAGGTGCAGACCAAACAAGCGCCTTGAGGCACTCCCAATGGATATGACCAGCAGGGGCAGGCAAACGTAACTGAAGCAGACAAACAAAAGGGAGACTCCACCTGCAATCAGTCAAGCCCCCAACCACACTCCACAACTGGCCCCTGTCTAACATACAGACAGCACAATTGTCTGGCAGCCAATCCTCGCACATAACCTCCAGGAACCATGAAAACCCATGCCAGGGGGTAATAGTTTTAAGGGTCAAGTGTAAACCCACTAAGGTGAAGAGGAGACAACTGACTGAACTACTGTAAATGATACAAGGACACAACTGCAACAGAACAGTGATAAATCTGATCATGGGATTCCGACAGTAGAAATATAAAGTAAGGAGGAGGGGCAGGGTGGGTACCGGCTCGTCGCTGTGCCATTATGTGGCAAGTACAATAAGTTAAAGGTACGTGATGCTGATCTAGTGACCTGTGGGCCCTTTGCATTGTGAGAACTAAGGCCTATGTTAAAACCCAATGAACATGAGCTGGTCCAAAGAACTACATGTGTTGTGCCCCTGAAATACGACATTTCAATTGCCCCAATCAAACTCGAAACATGTGAGTCATTGATATTCAGGAAGCCAAAGGTGTTTTCCTAAATGGCGCCATTGGTTGCCTAAGATTTAATGGCCCAAAGAGAAATCAGCCTGAGAATTAAACAACAATCATGAGGCGAAAACCAGTAGTGATAGTATAACCACCAACAATGACAAAACATATCACCAAAGACACCAGCAACCACTGAGTGAACTTAGATATCTCACACAGAATCCAAGAGGTAGAGAATCATAGTGGGGGTGATAGGAACACTACAGAGAGGGAACAAAGATAGAAGTAAGGAAATTACTTAGAATATTCAATCTACTTCATTTTATGCCTATACTGCTGACTCCTGCAGAGGACAAGGGCTAGGGCTTGGCCTCCAAGCTAATGCAACCTGGATACCACTAATGACAAAATAAGTAAACCTCTGATCCAACACCTCAAACATGCCTACACCACGTCCCAACATGAACAGTAAATACATGATTATTATCAGCGAAGAAAGTCCCACTCATTCCTGCCTGCTTACCAGCCAAGTAACCCGTACCAAAATCCAAAGTTCCACTCCACCTACCTAAATGTGACCCAGCAATAACCTCCAACATATTAGAAGTCCAGCCAAGTATCCCAACTCAATGATCTCGCAATGCACCCACTGCCCACCGTGGCAAAACATCACCCAATCCCTAAACAAATGAAACTTTGAAAGCACAAGCACAGTGACCCAAAGAAAAGTCAAGTTGCTCTGCGATAGCTCCCAGGCCCACCAGGTACAGTGATGTCTGTTTAATAATTATACTCCTGTATGGCAACCAAGCAACACCATCACCCCCTCATTCCACTAGTGACAATGGCTTCCCCTCACTCTACCCTAGCAAAAGCAGATCGGAATAAGGAAATTTATACCCTGTATAAGCATACTGATATGGAGTATAATAAAATAGCAAAGGCTATTGGGGTCTGCAAGGCCACCTTTCAAAAGGTAGTCACAAGAGACAAGTCATGAGGTGGAAATACCCATTATCCTTCCAAGCAAGGCCAACCTACCAAGATTACCAATGCCAAAAGAAGCGCAGTAGAGGCAATTATCAATGCCGAGTCTCATTTAGGGCTATGTGCAATTACCTAAAAGGTAAATATTGGTCTTGGTAAGACCACTATTGACAAGATTATTTCAGAAGCAGGTTTTAAGCTTTTGATACCAAGGAAAAAGCCTTCTTGGAGGAAAGGACAGAAGGAGAAGAGAAGGGAGTTTGCTAGGAGAATAAGGAACTGGAGAGGGGTATGGAATTGGGTGGTTTGTGTTGATGAAGCTACTATCATCTATTATCCAAATCCTGTTGGGAGAAAGGTCAGGATAAGAGCTGGTGAAGAGCTGGAAGAAAGAATCTTGAAGCCTAGCTTTAAGTCAATCAGGAGTAGCATTGGTGTCTATGTTGCAATAATAAAGCATGGGAGGACTGAGTTAATTCTTGTGATAAAGTGGAGGAAGAAGGAAAGGACAAGTAAAAGAGACAGACTTGGCCTCAATTCCTACCAATATACAACTGAGATCCACTAGCCATATATGATCCCTTGTACAGAAGGTCTGGATCGACCTTCTGACAACATCTACCTAGCTGTAGACAATGCTTCTTGGCATAGTGGTGAGGAAAATCAGAAATTGCAGGCAGACTGTGCTTACAAAAAACTCCCTTAGCCACCCAACTCTCCAGATCTCAATCCTATTGAGATCACCTGGGCACTACTCAAGAGAGCCCTCAGAAAGCCATTTTCCAGATTGGAAACAAGGCTCCATAGTGCTGCTAAAGTATTTCAGGCAGCAAAGAAGGAGTGGGATTTGATTCAGCAAGAGACATTAGATGCTTGGATAGAAAGAAAGCCTGAGAAAGTTCAGGCTGTTTTGGATGCAGATGGAGATCATGCAAAATGGTAATTGGATTTCTTTGAAGCTTAGGGCATGTACTTTCATTTATTCCTTAATTTGCTTTGGATCAGGATTTTTTGTATAGTTGAATTCATTAAGTATTGTGGTTGTGGTTTCCAGGCAGGGGTATAATTATTAAATGAACATGACTATACATGGACATAACTCCCAAACTCAGGACACTACAGCGAGATTCAGGATGCAATCACTGTACACATATAACACAGGACCGAACTGGCTGTTGCAACTGATGTGAGAATATGTCAGTGGAAATACACAATGTATAGAACTCAACAAATATAAAGCATAACTATTCTTACATTATAGCAGAAATTTCACAAGATTTGTATATAAAAGAATGAAATTGATTTATTTTTCTATAACTTATAATACAAAATTGTGTGATGATAGTGGTACAGGAAAATAGTCAAAGTTGTGCCCCCAAAGGTATCTTCCACAATTGATGGTAAAGCAATGGACATTGATGTCATGAAGATATTCATTGCACTGTTGCAATGCAGGTGTCAAGTAGGTATAGGATGTCAAGTGTTGAGCTGTGCATCCTGTGTACTGGTAAACAATTTGGTGTCAAAGTCAGCACTTAGCCATAGCCTCACCACCATATAATACATGCAAAACAAGCGGTAACTTGACAGGTATAAATGTTGCAATGGCGTTCTACATAGTGCTAGAAGACTGGCATTGAGAAGCTGGAGGACATCAAGAGTAGGGCTGTATGTCTAGTGTACTAGACATTAATCAGGTATCAAGGTCAGCATTGAAATATACACTTGCCGGAGAACAAGACATTCAAATCAGCTGGTAAACCCATTGATATTGACATCACAAAGGCAGTCTTTAATCTTTTGGAAAAATGGCATGGAGTGGGCATAGGCAGTCAAGTGTTGGGATGCGGGTCCTCTGTACTAGACCACAATCAGGTGTCAAAGTCAGCACTTAGGCATAGCTAGGCCACAGAAGTCTGCCTATAAATCAGGCTGTAACATGACAGATATTAACATTGCGAAAAGGGTCATTGCACCATGGGAAAGCTGGTGTAGGGTAGGTATAGTTTTTCAAGTGTGGGCTTGTGCATGATGTGTACGGCACAGCAATCTAGTGTCAAATTCAGCACTGAGTCATAGCTGGGCCAGAGAATAATACAGGAAAAGCAGCTTGTAACTAGATGATAATAATGTTATGAAGATGTTCATTGCACAATTGGAACGCTGGCATGTAGTAAGTGTAGGACATCAAGTGTCGGATTGATTATCTCAAGTACTGTACAGCGATATGCTGTCAAAGTCATGACTTTGCCATCACGTCGCAAGAGAACGTTACATCCAAAACTGACTGTACAATAGTACCAAGAAGAAGAACTTCTTTACATAGTTGGAAATCTGGAATTACGTAGGTCCAGGACACAAAATATCCACTTTTGCCTGGCAGTATTTAGGACAGAAGCTGTCATCAAGTCAGTTGATAGTCAGGACTTCCACTGAAAGGACCACCTTCATAATAGCCTGTATCTCCACTGATGTCAATGTTGAAAAGGCGTTCTATATACTTTTGGAAATATGCCATTAAGTACGTCTAGAACATAAAATGGCAGCATGGGACCTAGAGTATTGAGGACATAATCTTGCATCAAAGTCAGTATATAGTCAAAACCTTACCATAAGAGACCACCTTCATGATAGTATGTATCTCTACCAATATCAATGCCAGGACGATCTACAATACACTGTTGCCAGGCTGGCATTTGTTAGGTGTAGGTCACAAAAGACCAGCCTACATGTCAGCATATTCAGGACAGAATATTCTGTCCAATTCTGCACTTCTGCAAGGAACATATTTGGGTATAACTTCATGGATAATGGTACCGAGAAGATGTTCTTTACGTATTTGAACAGCTGGTGTTGGGTGGGTCCAGGATGCAAGAGTTCAGCCTGTCCATCCCAGTATTCAGGACATAATCTGGCATCAAAGTTAGGATACTGTTAAAACCTCATCAGACAAGACAACTTTCATAACAGCCTGTATCTCCACCAATAGCAATGCTGGGAAAGCATTCCTTATACCATTGGAACCCTGGTATTGAGTAGGCCTAGGAGGCATAGTATTATCCTGTGTATGAGAGTATTCAGGACAAAGTTTAGCTTCAAAGTGAGGACTTTGCCAGGACACAAAATTACCCTAACCCATTGGAAGGTAACAGTACTCCGATTTCCCTTGGTGCAATAGAATCCCGAAATTGAGTAGATTGTTCTGCAAAAATTATCAGATTTGATAGTGTAGGGACTGTTGAGTAATAGTAGATAACAGACCAGTTTTGATGTTCTGACCGTGATGTTTTGTGGTTGTCCAGATGTGTTCTACACCACAGGTTAAATGAATTACAGCCTTAGAACAATGTAATAAAACATGCAAGTCACCACCTGCCCCAACAATCACAACTATTACTCACTGTTACATTCTACCTGTTAGCTATTTTGGCTCCGAGATTCTTCAAGAGACTAAAATAAAATTTGGTACTACAAAACTCCCATGTACTTGGATATTTTTAAATTTAGTTTTAAGGATAATTTAAAGTGGATATACCGGTAGCTGGTATGTGGCTTGCTAGTAGTGGTATGATCTTAACTCTCTGCCAATTTGTATAAGGATATCAGCAAGGATTAAGGTTGACCTGGACAGATTGGCAGGTAAAGATTAGCACACTCACACTTAGCTGGGACTCTGGACAGGTTAGATACAACTGGGCATTATGAATGTCCATGATGCAACCTGTCATTCAAGACACCCAGGATGCTGTGGACTTGGTCGACTAAACCTTTAAGTCACAACCTACAGTGGACGAATATGACGTGGTGTTTTTTTTTGCTCATCGCCCATTGACTGTACGGAGTCCGGATCGCCATTCAAGTTCATAGCCGAGAGTATCAGATGGCCAGAACTGACTACTCAAGCTACATGAACATAGAGGAAATCCAGGGCAGGAATAAGGTTTGTCCACAGAGCAAGGTCTGACCTCATGGTAAGAAGAGAACAGCCACCAGACCGCATGGTGTAAGGGAGAGGAAAGTACGAAATAAACATATTAGGAGAAGGTACTAAAATTAGTAATCGTGTCCAAAGGGATTGAGAGGTGTTAAGAAAGTGCAGGGTAACAAGTGGCAGGGAACGAATGGATGGCGACACCAGGCTCACCCCAAGGAAGCGGGTGACGTGGTACACATATCAGGATATAAGGATGGCACGAGGGCAGGATGAGTGTATCCTGAGAAGTAATAACTGTTTGACAGACATAGGACACATGCTGGCCATGGGATCTCAAAACAAGACATACATGATGAAGGAGGCAATGAGGTTGCAATGATAGATGCACCAGACCTACTACTGGTTGCAATGCAACTCCTGTCACACATGACAAAGGGGATGGAAAAATAACTTAACCAATGTCTTGATTCATGGCTGGTACTCCAGACCCAGCCCGAATTTTTGCTGCTGTACAGCATTTGCGTACAGCATATTATAAAGCATCTAGAGCTCATGACTCAGCAACAAGACAAGCAATTAATGACTTAGGCGAAAGGAAAGTCAGGCTAAAGCAGGTAGCTTAGCAAAATATAACTACAATTGGTGTCAGTTAGTGACGATATTTCTCTGGAGAAATTCACCATCCCAGAAAAGCAACAGAGATATTAGGGCTTATCTCCTGACATTGAAACTGCACTCACATGGTCTGCGCCACACATGCTGAAGAGTTGAGGACTAAGAATGTATGATGCCAGCAATGCCTCCAATCCAAGATGCCAATATAAGTGGGTATAAAGCTATTCGTATTACTATCAGAGACTCAAGTACTGGACTTGAGTCCTAGCAGTTTGGGTATGAGTGGTAGAACTGGTGCAGGATACAAGAGGTAGATGCAAGGTTGTTCAATAGAGATGCTATTCAGTAGTAGTTAAGCATATATGGCAAGAAAGATTTGCCATATTGACCTACAAACCATAGTCTTACTAAAATAAAAATACAAGGTGATGGAGAAGGATAGATATCATGCTCCGTCACTCCTATTTTCCTCCTACATAGTTTGGCAACACCACGTTGGCTATGGTGGGCCCCCCCCACTCCCCTCTACCCCCTCGATGGTTCCTGCCTAGGGGCACAGTTAACTCTTCCATCCTGTCCCGCTTTGGCCTTGCTTGTCTCTTGTCTGCTTGATAGGGGAGTTATCTGAGCTCACCCAGTAGTCCTGTCTTGCTAATGGGGGCTCACTTAGCTTTGGCATGGTTGGCTTGCTCTCTTTGCTTCCGGACAGCACTGGCAGTGGTGGACGTCCTTCTCCCCACTTGCACGATCCCCGTTGGGGAATGCCTAGGCTAGTAACTTCAGGGTCTATCTCGCGGTGAGATTCAATCATACCCTACTAGTCGTTCGGTTCAAGTTTGGTTGCCTTCCTCACATAGCCCTTCCACCTCCCTACTACTGGTGGGATCCCTTCCACCAAGTGACGCTATCTCTCAGACAACGAGGAACTACATGAGAGACGTGGTAATACAGCAATGTTTTGGTTTCAGTTGGGTTAGCACTTGGGCCTTTGGCGCTTCCTCCTTTTTTCTCTTCGGTCACGTCGGCTGGTACCCTACTACTGTCGGCTGGTATCTGACTACCTCACCCTCATTTGCTGCCTTGGACAGCCCTCTCGGCCCTCCCGGACAGATGGCTTAGGGCTATCATTCCGCTAAGACCTCCTGCTTACAGTGGGCACTCATTCCTTCAGGGTTCTCCTGCTCACGATCGAAGGGCTATATGCCCAAGGCATACATTTATGCCACCTAAGTAGACGGACCTATTCACTTTTTCAACTTCCCACAGCATGGGTGGATCCAAACTGGTCTGTCTGGGAATTTGGTTGTTGTAAGTGAGGGATTGGTTTTGGCCTTTAGTTTGGGGTTTCTTTGGTTTGGGTTTTCCTTCTGTTCACTGGGGGGTGTGCTGTCGGAATGGTAGTTTTCTTTGCTTTGAAGAATGGGCTTTTTGGGCTTTCTGTCTTTACTGTTTGTAGATAGCCGTGTGGGAGACTTGCGGGGGAGTTTTTTAAACCGAGGACTGGTTGAGTGTTGGTGGCTCTAGACGAGACCCCTTTGCGTTCAAGTCGTGGGCTTTTAGGAGTGGGTACCTGGCTGCTGGTGTGTGCCTTTCTGGGGTCATGGTTTTTCTTCTGGCTGCTAGAGATCAAGGCGGGGTGGAGGTGGGGGTCTACATGGCGCGAGCTGATATGACCCCCGGCCTTACTTTGATTAAAACGGATAAATAAATAAGATAACAAAAGAAAAAAAAAAAAAAAAGAGAACGATAGATATGGCACTTGGATATATCATGATATCATAGGTCAAACTCAGTATGGCATTGTATGATAGGATTTGAAGGAAAAAGTAGTCACAGGTAACTTTATGATTGTGATAGGAGAGCACAGTAGGGAGGGAGAAATCATATAAAATTGGACACCACTCAGCACCATGGGTAGTGTCACACATCTTAGTACAAAATTCAAGAACAACATTTTTCTTCTTCATAAGTACTTCTATCGTACTGATCACTAACAGGTTATGAGCCATTGCTAGCTATAGCAAACTATTACAACAAGACAGACTTCACCATAAGCTCAGGGTCAAGCCAGTTAGGCCTGGCATTTCTGCAGCTGAATGTAACCAATTGTCAGTGCAGTCCATAGGAATGAATAATCTGATGAGTCATCAGGGACTTCAGAGGTTGTTAAGAAATCAAGGATAGGATATTCCAAGGCCTGGAAAGGTTGAAATTGATTAGACACTATGAAGGAATACAGTTAATACAAAACCTAAAAAATGAAACCTAGTGTGTGTATCACACTAGTTATTTCAGATGAAATAATCTACAATGTTTCATCAGAACGTCATGATATTCTTGGAATTCTTTTGAATGTTATTGAGCTCAATTTCGACCAGGTTCTACAACTCAACAAGAACTATATCTACCATGAACTTTATGCACTCAAGCTAGAAGACTGTGTAGGTGTTTGAACTTTCTCAACCCAGTTGCAGACCCTGATGGCCTACATGAAACTCTGTGGTACTACCATCGATAACAATTAACATTCATTTTTCATCATCAATAGTCCTCCTCAGATAGATTCTTGGAGGACAAACAAGCTGATTCTGCAATCAACCAAAAGGTCCTGTCTGTAAAGTATACAGTGAGACATTTGTTGGTATGCATGGAGGATGACATTGCAGGGTTTCACTAAGAGCAAGGTCATGATGCAGTTTCTGTACTATTTATAACAACCAAAATCTTCACCAAGATGAAAACAGCCTGATCAGACTTTTCAGAATCTGGAGCAAGTACTAGTAATTGTACAATCCAATATTGGCCATGGGGCACGTGAGGCTATAGAGCAGCTGAGTACTGCACTCTCTGTCACTCTTAGTTTCCTACCTCATAGTATCACAAAATCACAGTCAACTATTATGGGCCATCCACCCTTGTCTTGGCCCCCTTGATAGTACCTACCTATGGGTACGGTTTCTCCTATTCTGCCTCTCCCACCATTGTCTCGCTAGTTTTCAGTCCAGTTAATGTGGTACTTATTAGGGCCTCACCCGCTACTCTTGTCTTGCTTGGAGTGTTAGCTTATTTTTAGTACTGTCTACTTCATCCCTTTCATTCTGGTTGGTGCTGACTGTAGTGGTTGTCTTTCTCCCTATTTGCACATTCACAGTGGGGGAGTCCTATGCCTAGTCACTTCAGGGTCTGTCTTGCAGTGAGATTTGGCCATACCCTCCTAGTGGTGCAGATCAAGGTACCGTTGCAAGCCTCCTTCACTCTTCTGTATTCTTATCACCTAAGGGATTCCTTCCACTAAGCAATGCTATTTCTTAGAGAACATCTAATATCATGAGAGTTGCAGTAATAAGGCAATGTTTCAGTTTTCTATAGTCGGCTTTACTCCGGAGCTTGTAGTCCTCCCTGCATATTCTCACTTCCATTACATTAGGCTGTTCATAGTATCCCACTACCTCCACAGTTTACCTGGTGATTGGGGTCAGCCTTCAGACTTTACACATGCCACCGGCTGTGGTGGAGGTTTTACACACATCAATCTACTGGATCAGTTGGCCATAGTTTGCATTCTTTGGTAGCTCTTGGTGTTTACAGGTCTAGCTTCTCCATAACCTTTCCCGCTAAGGTGGTTTGGTATTCTTTCATATAGCTGTGTTTTGTTAGTTGAAGAGTTTTCATTCCAGCGAGGAATCTTTGGGAGCTTGTAGTTGACTTTACAGAAAGACCCATTCATGTTCAGGTCATGAGGTCTAATGAGCTAGCACTTGCCTTTATCCCCCTCAGAGTCTGTGCAGTGGTGTCCATACCAGGGGGTCTTAGAGGTACTGGTTTTCTCTGTGTCCAGGGAGCATATGGTTTTGTTTACCCCAGAACTTGTGTTGGGTGCAGTTTGCTTGTACCTGAACAATGAATAATTTTACCATAAAGAAAAATGAAAAAAATCGTTTTTGCAGTTGAGTGTTAGTGCATAAAGTCAGGCATGAAAGAAGAGGAACAGACAGGGAGGATTAGGGCCCTGACTAACAAAAGCTTGTATTGTGCTGGCCTCTGTGAGCCTGAGTAGGTAAGATATTTGGAAAATATGCAGTTAGTGCTACATGACAGGGATGAAGAGCCTCACATTCTGCAAACAAAATAAATGTCTCATGATGCAGATACAAGGAGCCGAACTCTGGACTTAGCATGTATGTAACAGATGACTTCTGAACATAAGGCATTGCTTGCTTGAACATATATTCCATTTAAGCCAGCAGTGAAGCTTGTCAAAATGACGACTGAACTATCTATATAAGCTTTGGGTAAGCATGCTATATATTTCCCTGCCAATGGACTTAAAGGTGAGCAATAATGTGTCAAATGCCATGATGCCCTACTTGTTGCCATCACACAAGGTGCAAACCTATTGTCAATTTACCAACTTACTGCTATTGGATATGGGATTCAATTTAAAGCAGAGTACCAAGCATTCCTGGATCACTGGCATACATGCCATCACAGTTAACACTAAGCACCTGGATCAGCTAGTACAATACACAGAATCCAGTGAGATGGTATAATCAACTATGTTTCCAAATTAACACAGCATTGGAGTTAGCAAGTTAAATATCCAGCAAGCAAGATTTGGAAATCTTGAAGCCCATGCAGTTGTTAAAATGTCAACACATGGAATAGTAGTAATGATAACTATAGGTACAGGACAAGGAGCAAGAAAATTATGCCAGCCTTAATTGACTGGAAATATAATAAGAATTCCATTCATGCCTACCATCTGCTGGACAACAGCACTACTAGAGCTTATACATTCTGATATTTGTGGTCCAATACATACCCCCCTCATTTGGTGGCTCCTGGTATTTCATCTGATTCATAGATGACTATACCAAATTCACTATGATATACTTCTCCTAGAAGAGGTCTGAAGCCTAACAGTGTTTTATGTCATATAAGGCCACAGATGAGAGGAAATATAGTCAACTGAATGGGTTGGGACATGTGGTAAAGGCCTTTCGTACTGATGGGAGCAGTGTGTACAACTGTAGGCAATTTATACCTGCCTTGTAAAGCGATGGCATTGTGGTACAAAGGGCTCTCTCATATAGTCAACAGGTGTACAGCATTGCCAAAAATACCAATAGAGCCCTTGTCTCGCAAGCCAATAGTCTACTACATTATCCAAATGCCCTAAAGCAGTATTGGGCTCCAGCCTTGCAATCTGCTGGCAACTTAAAGAATATATTACCAACTCCTAGGGTGTGTGAACATGACAAAAG
>NW_003298904.1:60828-69860 GCF_000151645.1 Tuber melanosporum
GGGGAGGAGGATATATAGAAAAGACCAATCTGGGAGAGGAGAAAGCGACATATGTGTATAATAATTATCAGTTTTGGATTCAGAATTTGTTGAGTAGCAGATAAAGACCAGGTACAAGGTATTTGGGTATACAATACTATTGGTTATGAGATGTGGTAGAGTGGTGAAGTAGTAGTAGGATATATGAGTACTTAAGAGATGGGAGCAGATGGTTTAACAAAGGGACTGAATTTAACGAAACATCAAAAGTTTGTTAAAATACTTGGACTAATGGTGGTACCATATCAGGGAAAGTGACGGAGAAGGATAGATATAGTACTAGGATATAGGTTGATGTCATAGGTTAAACCTAGTATGACATGGGCTGATAGTAGTTGAAGGAAAAGGGAGTTACAGGTGACTTTAGCATTTAGATAGGAGAGAACATGAGGCAGAGAGAAATTGTATATAAAGAAACACCACTCAGCACCATGGTTGGAGTCAAACATCGTAGTGAAAAATACAAGAACTATTGCTCCCTTCTTTATGAGATCCTCAATTCTACTGACTGCTATCAACTAGAAGGTCTAAGAGATGTCGATGGTTATTGGCAAGAAACCAGACCCAAATATACATATATGGATGCTGATATGCGAAAATTGACCAGAAACCTTAAACTTGGTTTTGAGTTATTAGCCTTAGAAGTTTGCATAGCAACAACTTCACTCTTGAGAAATTTACAAAAGTAATTTTATTGAATCTAATCTTTGATTAACATAGATAGTATTAAAATTGCTTTCTCTATATCGCTATGATAAAAAAAAATTCAAAAAGGAAAGTTTTAATTTTGTCAATTATACTATTATAGGAGTAAAATATGACTTAGCTCAGAGTGGCCAGTGCTAAGTTTAACAATACAGAATTATGGCTTTTTTCTTTTATTTTTAATGACAGGAAGATGTCCTCACCATCTGCGCTTAACCGGTGAAGTTCTAACCTCTTACAATGTACCATCCTCATTTTCACCAGTTGTCTCATTGGTCTGATGAATACTCTCATCCAGTCCAGCTTTCGCCTTTCACACCTTTAGGTTTTTCTTTTCTCTAACAGCAGTGATAAGTTCATCTTGGGGTTCAGAATACAACCACTACCTTTCATACTCGAATGAAGCATAAGAGCAATACTTGTGCCAAATGCTAGGATGCTTTTCTCAGTTGAGACTGGTATCTGTTATACCAATGGGGATGGAAAAATCTGAAAAAAGGACTCAAGATTGAAGCCTTGTTTACAAAGATTAAACTTGTGCAATGGTTAATCTGGCAGTCTCTTCGCTTCAACAATACCAGGAGACATAGCACCAAACAAAAAAAACTGAAAGCTTTGAATACCCTTTAGCAACTTCAAATATGCTGTCTATACCTCATTGCAATCTCTAAAAATAGTACCTGAAGGATCATTAAGTGGCGAATGGCCTTAATCTTCTGATTCTTATCTGTGGAGTCAACAAGTTCTGCATACTGCTCAGGAACCCATACTGGACTACTATTTGCTCTTTGCTTTACAGTTCCAAATCCACAATCAAAACTATTACATGTATGACCTTTGATCTAAAATCCTAAAGTAATTGAACTTATGTTCTGTGTTACAACAAACCAATAAAAATACCATAACATAGTTTTGTTTTTCTTTCACCCTGCACAGTTGTCAGCCCATAAATGTATATCAGGTTTCTGCTTATTAATCGAGGTTAGAAAGAGATGTAGTAGAAATACAATGTGATTTGCTCCTTTGCCTTATTGTGCTTCTATGTGCACAGTATGATAATATTGCTCAATCCTATCATCCACAATTATAAGTACAGAGAGCTTGAAGGGTCACCAATAGTACCACTCAGAAGGCTGCTGTGGTATTTTAGGAATTTCTACTCCCTGTTGAAAATCAAATAAATAGCAACCGAGTTGACTATCAGCTTCTCTAGAGTCCTTAATATCCAGTTCATAGGCTTTTATGACAGGCACTGCTTTCATTTTGATACACCTCTAACTCAGCAGAATTCAGACTTGAAGCTCTACTCTCAATAATTTCATCTTCAGATTCTAAACTATAAGCTCTTTCTTCTTCCTCTCTTAACATGAAATCATGTTTAGATTGGTTCCTCAAAATAGTATACGCATCACAAACATTTTTGGATGGCTTATATATCTTCATAAACTTAAAAGTATCATGACTTTTCCAATACTTATAAAATAATTGGAATGATGTATAACTGGCTTGAACATTACCAACTTTAGCCTGTGAGACATATCTTCAATACACTATCCAATAAGAAGGATAACAGGGGTGGAATTTAATAAGCTCTAATTCGATATACTGAATAGTTTTTCCATCCTTAAGATTTCACTTAAATGTTCTTGTTGCAATTAACTCATTCTCTTACTCTTTTACTGCGCTTAGGAATTTGTCAATATTAGTTGTAACTAACATTCAGAGTTGATTGTGAGCTGCTTTCTCATGAGTGCCATGGGCCTTGAGTTCAGTCATCCTAGTATCTCTGATATGTTTGATGATACAATTGATTGTCTTTCTGTCCATTTTTCAGAAACTGAAAAGGACCCCTCACCAGACATTATGTATAAAAGGTAAACACTATCGGACCTTCAGTTACTTACCATCTTTTAACTAAAGATGTTAGCTTTAATCTATTCAAAAACTTCAGTTACATAAATTTACAACTAACCTGTAACTGTGAAGATAGATATTATAAAAGGAGAATCTTCTTTTGCTTGTATTCTATCCTATCATGATGGTCAAGCAACTTTTTTCATTTGTCACCTCCCACTTTATGTGTGCACTTCTCAGAACAAGTACAAAAGGCTGAAAATCTGTTAAGTCGTGTTTGACAATCTGAAAACTCACTATCACTCCCTAAATACAAGTTAATTCCTGTACTCTTAAGGATTAAAAAAATTTATTGTATTAGATATCTATAAAGAGTGAATCCTCACTACCTGACTAAGAGTCTGAGGAATATTGTGCAATGCTATCATCAGATAATTCAACAAAGATTGCGACAGAGTTAATATTGTAAAAAGAAGAGTGAATTTGTAATTCTTTAAGAGTAAAGTTTGAATTTGAGGAAGTCATAATTTGAGAAATGGAGATATGATAGGAGGAGAAGAATGATGATTCAGGTACTGGACTTACAAGGACTATTTAAGGTATCAAAGTAATCATTAACCAAGAGTATACTAGCATCAACAATGTCATAACTATCATACTATTACAGTGGTAATGATCCTACAGTTTCTTATTTGGTTTTTCACCTAGTAACAACCTTACCAATACTGGTCTCTAGACGGTTGGTAGCTCAAGGAACTGTTATAGTCACTATCACTTCTGATAATAAAGATTGTTGTTGAATGCGCGTTACCTCTTGTAAGTGTGACTTCTTTCTCAAGTAGCATCGCAAAGGGTGGGTATAAAGAATTAGTTCAACTTGTACAATAGGAAAGAACACAAGTGGTAGCTTGAGGAGTCTGTACAGGGTGTCCTTTTTTTCAACCTTTTTTTCAACCTCATTTAATCGCTCATTTAAAGTATAAGAACATCTAATACAGTGCAAGCAATTGTGTTAAGAAAACCCCTGAATCACGGATAAAGAGAAAACCTGTACCTTTAAGATTCTGTAGTATTGGCACAAGCACACACACTCTAGGGGTGACTAACTCATGTGCCTGATCGGTAGGCCTCCTGTCTTGAACATGAAGGGGTCTCGCCAACAAGCCAACCGTATGCTCAAGAAGATTTCCTACCAGAACAATCCTCCTCTCAAGAATGACAGGTGGCTAACAGAAAGACAATCAAACAAGCTAGGTAGGAAAGCACAAGGAAAAACTTTATCTTTAAACTATGGGGCCAAAAAGGCCACAAAAGAGAGTAACTACAGCCTGCCAAACACCAAGTTTGCCATTTATGAAAAGCCAGCACTGAAGTGGATGGCTGGAGAGGAGTACTACGGCCAGATACCCCCAACAAGCAATACCATGGATGTACTGTAATAGGATAACGGGCGAATAGAGAATAGGGACCTCGGGACCAGGGTGAAAGTTCGGATGTTTGGCAGAGTTGATGTTGCCTAGTAGTAGGATGCTTGTAAAAGATCAACTGGGGGCAGGCAGCAGGCGAGGGCCCCATAACACCCTGCAGTGGAGGTAGCAGGAAGTAGCTTACCAGCCAAATAGATAGGAAGCAGTAGGGTACGAGCTGACTCAATCATAGTGTGAGGTGGAGAGTGCGCCAAAGGCCACAGAGCAAACCTGACAATAGAAACCAAAGCATTACTGTTTTACACCATCTCTCAAGTATTTCGTTGATCTGGGAGAGATAGCATTAGTTAGTAGAGGAGCTCTCACTGACAATAGCGATGCAGAGGGCCGAGGGGAGGAAGGTGGCAGCAACTTGTACCCAGCTACTAGGACAGAATGGTTTAATAACGCGGTGAGGCAGACCACGAAGTTACTAACTTAGGCGTTCTCTAACCAGGATTATGCAAGGGGGGTAAAAGATGTCCACCACTTCCAGTGCCGACAGGAAATGAAGTGATGAAGACAACTGTGCCAAAGCTAACTGAGCATTCCAAGTGACACAGGGATACTGGGTGAGGTGCAGATAGCTCCCCCATCAAGTGAACAGGAAGCCAAGCCAGGCAAGGGTGGAAGAGACTGCTGAAGAGAAATTGTACACAAAGGTAGGAAGTAATGAGGGGGCAAAGGGAAGGGTGGATAGCCCAGGATAGTTGATCATGGTGTTTTCAAACTAGGTGGGAGGAAAATAGGAGCAATGAAGCATGTTGTACTAATGGTCCTAAAATTCTTTTTTTTTATTTTGTTTTTTTTACAATTATTTAATTCCTTGTTTAATGTACAAGAAGATAACATGCAGTGGGAGCATGAGCTATGGAGTTAAAAAAACCCCTCCCCCTTGGAGTAAGAGAAAACCTGTACCCCCAGGACCATCTGGTATGGGCTTAACTGCATACACTCCAATGGCACTCAACTTGGGTACCAAGCCCCCAGTTCTCATGACATGACCACAAAGGGATCTCACCTAGAAGCCAACCATGTACCCATGAAGATTCCTTGCCCCAAAGATCCCCTTCCTACAAAACAACACCTAGCAATGAGAAAGGAAATCAAACAAGCTTACCAGAGAAGGATAAGGAAAAGCTCTCCTGAAAACTACTGAAAAGCCAGAAAAGGAAGTAACTGGTGCCTAGCACAACTGCTATGTTGCCATTTATCAAGAACTACCTACAAGGTGGGTGGGTGGCGAAGTGCCCTCACGTGAAACACCTCCAACGAGCTGTGACACAGAAGTAGTCTGATATCATGACCTGCCAATCGGGACCGGAGCCCATGGTTCAAGGCCCAAGGAGTAGTGGAATGCTAGCTGTGATGTGACCAAATACTAGGATGCCAGCTAAAGATGGACCCCAGGTAGGCAGCGGGCAGAAGCCATAGAACACCAAGTGGTTGAGGGAGGCGGTAGTAGGCTACCAGCTAAAACAAAGAAGGCAGTAGGGTGCAAGCCAATGCAATCAAATTGGGCAGTTGTGGGGAGGTGAAGGGAGGGCCCAATAGTGTAGAGCAGACCCAACTATAGAAACAGAATCATTGCCGTACTACTGCATCTCTCATGTAGTCCCTTGTTCTCCGAGCAATGGCGTTACTCAGTGAAAGGGATCCCCCTGGTAGCCAGAAAAGAGAAAGAGCAATGGAGGAAGGTGACTGCAACCAGAACTGAGGGATTAGGAGAGTATGGTCAAATGACACTGTGAGAGAGACCCCAAAGTTACTAGCTCAGACATTCCAAAACATGGATCATGTAAGTGGAGAGAAAGACTTCCACCACAGCCCACATTGCCTGGAAGCTATGACAGGAAGCGACGACGCCAAAGGTGAGCGAGATCCCCAAGTGAGACAGGACTATGGGGCGAGGCCCAGATATCTCCAAGATCAAGCGGACAGAAGAGCAAGTGAGGCCAAAGAGGGAGAGGCTATTGAAGCGAAACTGTACCACTAGGCAGGAACAATGAAGGGGCCACAGGGGAGAGTGGTGGTCTATGATAGTTGACTGTGATGTTGTCACACTACATTGGAGGAAAATAGGAGCGACAAAGCGTGTGTACAGGAGGTCCCTCAGCCTTGCTATTCATACTGATACCTCATCCCATGTTAACCATATGTGACTCACACCTTCATGTCATCATATCCTATGACTCACAATCGTGAGTCATGTGAAATCCTCAGTTGACTCGTATAAGTCAACTGCCCAACCTATCCAAACCAATCTTAATCCTTATAATTAGTCAAGTCTGCTAATTGTATCACATGCGTGAGACTCATGACTCATAAGTATAAGTTAAGTGTAAAAGTCATCACATTGTATAACTTACAACTATGAGTCATCACATATCAATGAACACCTATGACTTGCAAGCACAGGTCATCTGAAAACCTTTGTCCACACTCTTCAATCTGCCTTGTCGTAATCCAGTTTGTAATAGTAGCTCTCTTCTTGCTCAAACGCAAGTCCCTTCAGGTTCTTATGTCTATAGTCCCAGGTTGAGCACATCTGGTCTCCACCCTCAAACTGCCTTCCTCAATCTTACGAAGTTTTCACACTGCCTGTTATTCTTTTGCCTTACTATCACTAATGTGCAGTTCGCAATCTCAATCATTATTTTGTGGTATTTCGATCATATTGTGGCGTTTGGAGACTCTGTTTCCACTAGTTTAAAACTGTTCCTGGCTCTCTGCAATCTCTCGACAGAACGCATCAATATGCAGGTCAGTCAGGGGCACGCATTTTTTGCCAGGACTCCAGCAGTTTCGCCTTTCCCATTTCCCCCCTCTTTCAGCAAGCCTCATACCATTCAGTGAGGTGCTTCATAGTTCTGTCAGGCTGGGGGTCTCTTCTAGCATTGATTTTCCCCTGATTGTTGTAGCTAGATCCATCTTAGTAACACTGCATCCAAGCAGTGTTTCTTTGACAGTGGTGAGGCTTGTATTGCACACGTGGTTTTCAGTTGACATAAGTGTCCTTCTTTCATGATACTTAGGACTAACAGTTTTTCTCTTTCTTGGCCTCGATATGTACCAGGCACTCATCCTCGTTGCAGGCCATCAATGACGAGATGTTATGCTTCATGGTTCACCTTGCATGGGTCACTTGAGAATCTAGCTCGGCTTCCGTGAGTTCTGAATATTCAAGGCCAGTCTGGGTGAAATGTTTTGTGCTCTCTCCCCACCTTTCCTGAGGTGGGGGGGTTGTGACTTGTAGGCAATCATTGATGATGGGCTCAAGCTTGACTGTTACTCAAGGTTGTGCTTGGCTTCCATGGGTACAGTTCATGGAACTTAGCGATAGGATGTGTAGTATTGTTGAAGTTGCAGGCTGCATACCAAGCTTTATTATATGGGTGCTGATATGCGAAAATTGGCCAGACACCTTAAACCTGGTTTTGAGTTATTAGCCCCAGAAGTTTGCATAGCAACCACTTCACTCTCGAGAAGTTCTATCAGTAATTTTATTGAAACATTTTCTAATACAAATCCAATAATGTGAGAATCAAATCTTTGATTAATATAGATTGCATTAAAATTGCTTTCTCTACATAGCTATGATAAAAAAATTTCCAAAAGGAATGTTTTAATTTTGTCAATTATACTATTATAGGAGTAAAATATGACTGAGCTCATACTGGCCAGTGGTAAGCATAACAACACAGAATCATGACTTTCTTCTTTTATTTTTAGCACCAGGGGGATGTCCACGCCCTCTGCATTTAACTGGTGAAGTACTAACCTCTGGGAATGTACCATCTTCATTTTCACCAGCTGTCTCATTTGTCTCATGAATACTCTCATCCAGTCCAGCTTTGGCCTTTCATGCATTCTGAGCTTGTAGGCTTTTCTTTTCTCTAACAGCAGTGATTAGTTCATCTTAAGGTTCAGAATACAACCACTGCTTTTGATACTCCAATGGAGCATAAGAGGAATACTTGTGCCAAAGATCATGACACTTTTCTAGGATAAGACGAGTATCTAGTATTAGTGATCGAGAAATCTGACAAAAGGACTCAAGATTGAATCCTTGTTTACCAAGATTAAACTTTATCAATGGGTGATCTAGTAGTCTCTTGGCTTCAACAATACCAGGAGACATGGACTAAACCGAAAAAACTGAAAACTTTGAATACCTTTTAGCAACTTCAAATATGCTGACAGTGCCTTTTCCCAATCTCTAAAAACAGTACCTGAAGGATCATCAAAGTGGCGAATGGCCTTAATCTTCTGATTCTTATCTGCTGAGTCAACCAGTGCTGCATACTGCTCAGGATCCCATACTGGACTTCTATTTGCTCTTTGCTTTACAGTTCCAAATCCACGATCAACACTATTATGTGTATGACCTTTGATCTGGAATCCTAAAGTAATTGAACTTATGTTCTGTGTGACAACAAACCAACAAAGATACCATAACATAGTTTTGTTTTTGTTTTGCCTCCACAGTTGTCAGCCCATAAATGTATATCAGGTTTCTGCTTGTTAATAGATGTTAGAAAGAGATGTAGTAGTGATACAACCTGATTTGCTCCTTTGCCTTGCTGTGCTTCTGTATGCATAGTATGATAATGTTGTTCAATCCAATCATCAACAATTCCAAGCACATAGAGCTTGAAGGGTGACCAATAGTACCACTCAGAAGGCTGCCGTGGTATTTTAGGAATTTCTACTACCTGTTGAAAATCAAATGAATAGTAACTAAGTTGACTATCAGCTTCTCTAGACTGCTTAATATCCTGTTCATAGGCTGTACGACAGGCACGGTATTTATTTTGGTGTATCTCTAATGCAGCCGAATTCATCCTTAAAGCTCTACTCTCAATAATTTCTCCTTCAGAATCTAAAATATCAGTGCTTTCTTCTTCCTCTCTCAACATGAAATCATGTTGAGATTGGTTCCTCAAAATAGTACACTCATCACAAATA
>NW_003298904.1:70038-75473 GCF_000151645.1 Tuber melanosporum
AGCAGACATTACCTATAAAAGGTAAACAGTATCTTACCTCTACTTGCTTACCATTTTTTGACTAAAGTCGTTAGCTTTGATCTATTCTAATACCTTTGTTACTTAAATTTACAACAAACCTGTAACTGTGAAGATAGAAGGTATATAATCAGAATGTTCATTTGCTTTCGTTCAATCCTATCATGATGGTCAAGCCATTTTTTCCATTCATCACCTCCTGCTTTACCTGTGCACTTCTCAGAACAGGTACAAGAGGCTAAAAATCTTGTAAGTTGTGGTTGAGAATCTGAAAACTCACTATCACTCCCTAAATAAGAAGTTAATTCCTGTATCCCTAGTGATTAACAAAATACATTGTATAGTATACTTATAAAGAGTGAATCATCACTACGAGTATCAGAGTTTGAGGAATATCCTGCAATGCTTTCTTCAGATAATTCACCAAATGTTCTATCAGTGTTATCATTGTAAAAAGAAGAGTGAATTTGCAATTCATTAAGAGTAAAGTTTGAATTTGAGGAAGTCATAATTTAAGAATTTAAGAAATGATAATATAAGAAGAATGATGATTCAGTTACTGGACTTACAAAGACTATTTAAGCTATCAAATCTATCACGAACCGATAGTATACTAGCATCTACGATCTCATAACTATCATATTACTATTACGCTAAAGATTTACTTTACCAATTATCACTCAACTCATTTTACTAATAAGACGTGTTGTATCAGATACCATTAATCTGGATTTAAGGATTCTGGTGCCAGTGTGAGAATTTTCCAAAAATCACAAAATCTATTATAACAGTTAATTCTAATAGTACAACTGCCTTATAAATATATTTCAGGTAGATTGAGAGATGAACTATTCAACTATGTATTAAAAAAACAAACAGATAATTTAAGATTTTAAATTTAAAAGCTAACAAAGGGTTCAATTTTCATGATAAATATATTTTGAGGTCTTCAGATCATACTCTATAAGGTCAAGAAGTATCATATGCATCAAGGCTAATTTGTTACATTGGGAGAGCAGACCAATTCTCTCATATCAGCACCCATATTATGGAGGATCAATGGTCCCCTTAGCCTGGTATTGGAGGCTTCTATAGTATCTGTGACAGTCAACAATCTCGTTAAGTTTGTATTCTACTTCATGGTATATCTTGATAGGTGATGCCGGTTGTTTCATTTGAAAGGTAAACTTGTTGTCTTCATATGGTTTGAGGAGTGAGATGTGGAATGTTTTGTGTATTCTCATCCTGGGTGGGAGGTCTACTTTATAAGAACTGAGCCCAACTTTTGCCAGTATTTTTGATGGCCCAACCTTTTTTGTGATTGAGTTTCTTTAATGGTTTCTTGGTCTTGATGAGGAGGGTTAGCAACGACACTATATCTCCTGATTGTAAGTCCCGATCTTGTTTTCTTTTGTTCTTGTAGTATTCCTTCAGTCTCAACTGCACGTTGGTTATTGATGTTACCAATGTACCTTGTAGTGATATAACATCTGCAGATGTTGTATTATTTTCTCTTATGAGGTTATCAATGTTGGGATATTTAGAATGACTGCTGGTGTTGGCTTATAATGGTGACATTCCAATTGACCAATATTTTCCGTTTTTGTATGCAAATACTGTTAGAGGCAACATATTGTACCCATTGTTTTGTTGATAGTTGACCTATGCACTTAGATAGTGTTCCTGTATTACATTTGCTCTTTTGTTTTGTCCATCCATTTGAGGATAGAATGATGCGCTCATCCTTCTCTCAATTCTGACTCTTCCGCTACTTCTTTACACATTTTAGATGTGAATAGCGTTTCTCTATCCATCATAATATCTCCTTGTATTCCATACAGTTTTGCCACTTCGCTAATGCAGAGACAGATAATTTGTCACATATAAATTTCCTTGGTGCATGCCATACCAGAACTCATTTTGGTCATGCAATCAATGACCACCATGATCTAGTTGAATTCTTCAGACTTATGTAAATTGGTGATTAAGTCCTAGGCAATTGACACCCACAATTATGTTGGTACTTCATTTCATTTTAATAATGTATAAGATAGATGTCATACAGACTTTATGTGTTTGCATGTGTTGCAATTTCATACGTATTGTTTGACCATTACCCTTATCTTTGGCCAGTAGTATTTCTAGCTTATTAATTCAGTTGTTTTACCCGTTCCCCCATGTCCTGCTATTCCATTATTGTGGTTTTAAGATATCAGATTACCTCTCAATTCCTCTTAATAAGCTATTCAAATCATTCATTTATACTACAGGTATTCTTCCTTTCATTTGCAGAGCCCTAATGTCACTCCTTCATCTCCATTTTTCCTTTTTCAAGTGCCTTGCAGATGGATTGGGTGGTTTCATCCTGTCTTCCTGATTCCTTGATTCTTTATTCACTGTTGTCGTTTAGTGCTCTGATTCCCATTTCGTGTAACGACATTGTGGTTGTTTGGCTGAAATATCTTTTCCTTGGAAGCAGTATTCTGATTTATTGAGTGATACATTCATCTTGTTTATCAGGGAAGTCTTCTAATCTTCATTTAATAGAGCCTTGTTTTCCTCCTGCATCCCTAGTTAATATTCAATGCGGATGTAATATTTACTGAGCAGTTCACTTCATCATATCTGTCTTTCAACCAACATCTTTTTTTGTATTCAATGGTCCCTGTTATTTGTGATCTGTTAGGATTCTTATCAAATATTGACTTCCTTAAGTGTGGTGTCTCCACTCCTTAAGGGCTTGAAAAATTGCCAATAGTGCTTGGTCGTAGATATAGTAATCGCATTCCAGTGCAGATATTATCTTGGATCAAAATACTATGGGTCTCCATTTCAGGTCTGGATGTTTTTGACATGTGATGCCCGATCAAACATAGTTTGAGCTACCTGTTTACACCATGATTTCTTTTGTTGGATCAAAATACCCCACGATAGGTGCAGTTGTTATTTTGGTCCACACCCTCATTGAAAACCTTTCCTTCTTTGTCTTCCCATTCCCAATTTTTTGTCTTCCTTGGTCAGAAAATAGATAGGTTTTGCTGTACAGCTAAATCCTTCTATAAACCAGCAATACAAGTTGCAAAATCCTGCGAGAGTCTGGACTCTGTTGACTTTCATGGAGTATTTCCATTCCCATATGGCATTTGTCCTGATTGGATCTACTTTTACCCCTTCTACATTGATGACAAATCCAAGGTATGATACTTCATTTTTGTAGAATTCGCATTTGGTTACTTTCAAAGTCATACCAGTTGGCACGATTGAGTGCAGAATGCTCCAGATATCCACTCAGTTTTGTTCCATGGTTTCTGAGTATATGAAGATAGCATCCAGTTATACTAGGTAACAGATATCTAGATACTGAGAGAATATCTTATTGATCCATTTCAGGAAGGTTGCTGGGACATTGGTAAGTCCAAAAGACATTACAGTATACTCCTATCATCATTAATGAGTGCCGAAGGTTTTCCCCCACCCATCTGCTTCTTTGATTCGTATAATATGATAGGTATTTCTAATCTAGAGCTTGGTGCAGTATTTTACTTTTCCGAGTTGGTTTATCATTGCTGATAGCAGCAGTTGTACATATCAATCCTTTTTTGTGATAGCATTTAGAACTTGGTAATCCACGCTGTGCCTCAGGCTGCCATCCTTTTTCTTAACATATGTCATCAGTGATCCATTGTATCCTGGCGCTGCTTTCCTGATACCTCCTTTTTTCATGTTCTCCATGATTTAGTCGTGTAGTAGCTTTTGTTTATTTTCTCCTAAATGATAAATCTGATTGGTAGGTAGAGCCCCTCACTGGTCTTCAACAAGTTCAATTACATCATCAACTCCTTCTTGGTATTGGGGCAATTGGCTGAAATTGAATTTCATCTTGAATAGTTACAGGTAGTTCTCTACAAGTTCCTTGAAAAATTCAAGGAAGTTGTGCTATTCTTTTGGTAATTGTTCCTTAATATCTTGTTTTTTGTCTTCTCGATTATCTCAAATGGCTAATTCCACACTGATGTTGATGGCCCTCAAGTGAATTTCTCCTTCATGCTAATGACACTAGATACCTTCTGTTACTTCACCTTTTTGGTGATATGGTCCAAATGCCTTTGTGGAAATTTCTTCGATCACAATTCTCTTTGTATCGGAGCATCACAAGCCTTGTCCCACTCTTTTAGTGTGTGATAATTTTCAGACTTCTTTGCATACAGGTTTGAATATCTTCTCACAGATCAATTGTGCTATTCTTCGTCCTGGTTCGACCATGAACTCGTGCTGTCCTGGGTTGACTAGAATGACCTTGTCTTCTTCAGCATAGTCAGTATTAATAACTCCCGCAGGACTGTTAGCCCATAATTGACTACTAACCCACTGCTTAGTACGATCTGGCCATGGGTACAGCTACGTGCAGAAAGTTCTGACACCTCAGCTAGTACTGTAACACAAAAGGGCTATAGTAGATGGATTATTATGAACTGATACTTATGTAACCAAATCATACAGGTAACAAGTCAGTGAACAGGTATCATCATCCCCGATCAGTATTTTTCTATTGATTATCCACTCTGTTGAAAATCAAATCTTCTCTGAAAATCAGCAAATGGCACCTCCTCATACTTTGAGTATATCCAAACTTGACAAGCGGCAGGAAGTGATTTTTCTGAGAAGTCTGGGCTGGGGGTATAAGCGAACAGCGGAGAAAACCAAAATTCCTGTCTATAGTATTTGCAATATTGTTAAATGATTTCAAACCCGGTGCGCTTCAGATGATGTGTCTCGCTCTGGTTGACTATCAAAAATTACAGAAGAAATACCAGAATGAGTTGAATCCCTAGTTGAGGCAAATCCCTGGGCATCTTTTGAAGAGCTTACGAAGAAGCTTCAAGAGCTTGATATTCAAGTTAGTCATACAACCTTGAACAAGACTGTGAAAAGACTTGGTTTCTGTCTACGAATGCCTCACCAAAAGGGCTTCCTCGATAGTTTCAAAAAGATTCGACGCAAATACTGCTGTCTATGGAAGATTGAATGGGATTTGGATAAGTGGAAGAGAATGGTTTGGTTGGACGAGACTAAGGTTGAGTTTGAGGATTATCGCCATAATCAAAGGGTATGAGTCAAGCCTGGACAAGAGTTACTTGATCAAAACCTGTAACCTATCTTTCGATCTGGAAGATTTGTAGTTGGATGCTGGACCGCATTTACCTATTGAAGTTCGACACCTATAATTCACTTTCAACATTGTCAACCTGAAGAACGAACCTCCGATCGTGACAGACTCAGTATTAACGTCATCAATATGCAACCAAGGTCAATGAGCCATACCTGATCCCTTATCTCCTTTCATTTGACAACGAGATAGAGGACTATTGTGTTGTTCTAGATACTGCAAGATATCACTTTAGTGATCTCAACAGGAC
>NW_003298904.1:75557-78071 GCF_000151645.1 Tuber melanosporum
GCAGTACTAGCCAGGGTGTCTGAACTTTTCTGCATGTAGCTGTACCTTCTGGTAATCTGATGGCAATTCTAGTTCCAATAATACCTTCTCCTTTCGCTGGTATTATTTGAGTCTTGTGTTCATACAGGTTATATTGTGCTAGTCTGGCTGACCATTTGGTAGGCACTCTTGCTTCGGGTGTCAACCTGTTCACCAGAATCTTCTTATACCTCTCGGACCTGCCATTTGACAACTCGATTGCCAGATTTTCTTCCATGACTTCTGCTGAGGATTTGCCATATACTGCCAGCGAACTCTTGAAACACCATATCCTGGAACCTTCACTGGTAATTATAACATTGCCACTATCCTAGTCAATTTTGGAATTGTGCTCTTGTAACCAAGGCAGCCCAAGGATGATTTCTCATTAGCTTAGCTTGATCACTTATAGTGTCATCTTCTCATTGTGTGTTCCTGTTTCTATACAAGTGTGGTAGTCTGCTTGACAGGACCCATTGAGCTTTTTTCTCCATCAGCAATGTAGAACTCCCAATGATTTCCTGACTTCTATTTTGATAAGTTATACTTATCACATAGCTCTTTGTCAATCAAGTCCTCTGTTGTCCCAGAGTAGATCATTGCATTGATGTATACCTTGTTTCATTGCTCGTATAATCATATTGGTATAATAAGATGCTGTTTTACTAATTCTTGGTCTTTGATCATATCTTCATCTCCTAGCACCTTATATAGGTTTACTATCTTGATGGGTTTTCTTTTGTTATCTCTCAGACCACCTCTAAATGGGGACATTCCTCTTCTCGTAACTCTGTTTCTGGTTGCTCAATTGCTATCTCCTTTATCGAGGTTCTTGATTTCTATTCCCTCCTGGAAGGGCCTCTTGCTGCATGATCTGCTCTTCTGGGGTTGTGCTGGCTTCTGCAGTCTCTGATCATTTGTCCTGCTCTTCCACACTTCATACACTGGTTTCCTGCAATCTGTTTCGAATACTCTTCTCTGGAAAGGTGCTTGCTTCCTTGTCCAATTCACTCTATGGCCATAGCTGATTGTCCTTCCCCCCCTGTTTTCGGTTTGAATAAGCTAGTATTGTTTCTTGCAGTTAGTCTCTCACCTTGTTGCCACAGTACGTTCCTTGTTGTTGTAAGGTGCATGAAACCTATTACTTTAGTTTCTCTTTAAATAGCTCATGTCGCTAACTCTTCAGCTCCTTCCACCGTAGTGTTGACATGGCTGAATGTATTGTTGAGCAATGGACTCAGCCCCATGTATAGGTATTCCGATGTAGTGACCTTATCCAACTCTGCTTCTGTGGTGATTAGCTTTAACTGGTTCCAGGATAATATTATCATCCTTGAGGCTGATTCAGGTGCCATCAATTAGTTTCCTGCCACTCCTCTGTGGTCAAGTTCTCCTCCTTGCACTTTGAGTTTGTTGTGTAATTCCACACATCTGTGCCAATTTGGTCTCCCAATTCCTTAAAGTTATGGTGTCAACTATTTCGATGTATCTCCTCGTAACAAACTTGAGACATATGCCATTTTCTTATCCTCTTAGCCTTCTGCCCCGCTCACTGCTCACCAGTAGACTGTTAGCTGTACTAGACAGCTCCTCAGTTTGACTCTTGTTCCATCGTAAGTCTCTGGTACTCTGATGCTTTGTTTTTGGATTCTTAAAGGGGTTTCACTTCCATAAACTGATCTTCAGGTACTGGTACTGGGTTTGAAGATCTTCCTTCCGTCATCCTTGAGTTTTCCAGTTTATCTGTAGACAAGGTAAAGATGAATTGTTTTTCTGATGTGACAGGACATGCTGTCCTTCCTAGCTTGGATACAGTTTATAGTAGTTCTGCACTGTGACCTGGTAGGCCTAGAATATTGAGATCATATTAATAATCTGTCCTGTTGTTAGGTGTTGTTTGTGGGTGACACAACCAAGTGTAACAATCCTACACTTTCTTACTTAGCTTTTCAAGAGGTAAAAACCATACCTCTTCCATTCTCTTGACCCATCAGTATCTCAACAAACTCTGACTGTTGCTATCACTTCTGATAAGGAAGATCTTTGTTGTACTCACTTTAAAGCTTCTAAGCAAGACCTCTTTCTCATGTAGCGTTGCGAAAGGTATGTATAAAGTATTGATTTAAATTGCATTAGGGGAAAGAACTTAAGTGGTTGAGTGAGGAGTCTGTACCAGAGGTCCTATTTTCGTTTTTTTTATTTTTATTTTTTGATCATCATTCAATTCCTTGTTTAAGGGACAAGAACATTGCCGGCAGCACTAGCTATGTCATTAAGAAAACCCCTCCAGTAAGGACAAAGAGAAGACCAGTATTCCCTGGACCATCTGGTATGGGGCCCACCATCCAGGCTCTAAAGGTGATCAACTCAGTTGCCTGGACTGTAGACCTCATAGCATAAATGCAAACAGGTCTCACCCAGTAGCCAACTGGACTCCCAAGAGGATTCCTAGCCCAAAAAGACCCCCTCCCACTAACTACCAGTAGCCAACATAAA
>NW_003298904.1:78221-127618 GCF_000151645.1 Tuber melanosporum
CCTTGGGATCAACATCTATCCGCGAGAGGCCTGAGCGACGGCGTGCACCAGCCAACATAAAGACAACCAAACAAGCTAGGCAGGAAAGTATGAAGAAAAACTATGCCCATAAACTACGGGACCGAAAGGGCAACAAAAGAAAGTAACTACCGCTCACTGACCCACCAGGTTACTATTTATAAAGAACCCCCAGTAAGGTGGTTGCCCGGTGAGGTGCACTGAGTCCCGAGGCCACCAACCTACTGAGCCAGGGACGTAGTGCACTACCAGGACATGCCATTAGAGAACAGGGGCCTCAGTGCCAGGCCCACAGAGTTGATTTTTAGGAGTGGGGATGCCACCCAGCAGTAGGGTGCCAGCCTAAGATCAACGATGGGTAAGGAGCAGGGCAGCATCCCAGAACAAGACATGCTAGATGGAGGAGGTAATTGGGTACTAGCCAAATGGAGATGAGGCAGTAGGATGTGAGCGGACTCAATCGAATTGGGAGGTACAGAGATGGCCAAAGGAGACAGGGCAAATAATACATTAGAAACATAACCATTTCCATTTTTCCGTATCACTCATGTAGTCCCTTGTTTACAAAGAGATAGTATCATGTAGTAGACAAGATCCTAGTGGTGGTCAGGATTGGCAGAGGAGAGAGCACCATGGTGACCGCAACTGGCACTCTACTACTTGAAGTGCATGGTTGAATCTCCCAGTGAGACAAACCTCAAAGTAACTGACCAAGGTGTGCCCCAACAGGAATCATGCAAGTGGGGAGAAAGATGGCCACCAGTTCCAGGGCCGACCGGAAACAAAGAGAGGAAGCCGACGATGCCAACTCAAAGTGAGCCGTTTAAGCAAGAAAGGACTAGTAGGTGATGCCTAGATAATTTCCCTATCAAGCGAACAAGTAGACAACCTGGCAAGAGTGGGAGAGGTGGTTGAAGAGCAAGGGTACCCCTAGGCAGGAACCATCGAGGGGGCAGAGTGGAGGGTGGATTGACCACTATAGTTGACCTTGGTGTTGTCAATCTTTATCGGAGGAAAATAGAAGTGACAAAGTATGCTGTAACATAGGTCCTTTTTTCCTGTTTTTTTTTGCAATTTTTATTTTCAGGTAATTGCTTATTTAAGGGACAAGAACATTCCATGCAGCACTAGCTATGGCGTTAAAAAAACCCCACCACTCCCGAACAAAGGGAAATCCCAGACTTCCAACTCCCTTTGGTATGGATGCGACCATAAGAAGTCCAAAGGGCATCAACTCATGTGGCTGGTCCATAGACCTTACGAATTGAATGTGCAGGGGTCTCCCCTAGAAGCCTACCACACTGCCCAAGAAGATTCCTTGCTGGAATGATTCCCCTCCCAAGAACTACACGTACCTAACAGAAAGATAATCAAGCAACCTGGGTATGAAACTATAAGAAAAAGTTCTACCAGTAAACTAAAGGGCCGGAATGTCCACAAAAGAAAGTAACTACTGTCCACCAATCCCCCAGTTTGCCATTAATAAAGAAGTGCCCATGCAGTGGATGGCAGGTGACCAGCACTGTGGTCAGACTCTCCCAACAAGCGACACAATGGATTTATTGCAATACGACCACTCACT
Source organism: Tuber melanosporum (assembly GCF_000151645.1). Lineage (NCBI taxonomy): Eukaryota > Fungi > Ascomycota > Pezizomycetes > Pezizales > Tuberaceae > Tuber > Tuber melanosporum. The sequence continues at coordinate 79,822 of NW_003298904.1, forward strand.
AAGCGAGAGATGGGGCCTAGGTGCCACACCTGATGAATAGATGTTTGGCAGAGGTGATGCTGCCCAGCCGTAGGATGGTAGCATAAGATCGACTGAGGTCAAGTAGCAGCCCAGAGCCCTGGAACACCTTGCTGTGGAGGGAAGAGGTAGTAGGGTACCAGCCAAATGGAGAGGAATCATTAGTGTGTGAGCTAACTCAATCAAAGTGGGAGGTAGAGGGAGGGCCAAAGGCCCCAGCCTAAACCTAACCATTGGAACTCAATCATTGCCATTTTAACACGTCTCTCATGTACTCCCTTCTTCTGGGAGTGATAGGGTCAGTTAGTGGAGAGGATGCCATAAGCGATAATGACTTGGATTATGCAGGGAAGGAAGGTGACCCAAGTGGAATTGAACAACTAGGAGCATATGGTCAAATCTCACAGTGAGAGAGACCCTGAAGTTACTAACCAAGTCGTTCCACAATGAGAATTGCCCTTGAGGAGAGAAAGACATCGATTACTTCAAGTGGCAACTGGAAATGTAGAGAGAATGCCAACAGCACTAAAGCTAAGCAAGTCCTTGAAGGGTGAAAGGATTTATGGGCAATAGACAGCTAACTCCTCCATCAAGCAAACAGGAAGACAAGCCATGCAAACAAAGGAGCAGATGTTGAAAAGAAACCATACCCCTAGGTAGGAACCATCAAGTGGGCACAGAGGAGGATGAATAGACCACGATAGTTGACGATGGTGTTGTCAAACAATGGATGAAAAAAATAACAGTGACAGAGTGTGCTGTACAGTAGGTCCTTTTTTTTTGGTTTTCTTTTTTGTGTCTTTTTTATTTCTCCAGTTTTACATACAGTAAGGCAGTGGGTCAGGTTAGCCATCGCCATGTAGACTGGCACCTCAAACCAAGCCTTATTCTCCAGCAGCCAAACTAAAAATAGTGAAAATAGCAACGCTAATACCAGCAGCCAGGTGCCGGATACTCAAATCCTACCACTTGAACCAGGAGCTGTCTTGCCCAGAAGTACAGATATCTAACTACATCTCAGTTTAGCAAAATCCACTGCCTGACTCCCACACCGCCATCTACCAAGTGTAAGGATAGAAACCCTAGAAACTCATTCCTCACAACAAGGAAATCCGGTATCCCAATAGTACACCACCCACCGAACCAAAGAAAACCCAAACCATTGAAACCCCAAAATGAAGGCCAAAAACCAGCCTCTCTTCCTCAATAAACAGATTTTCAGCTGGACCAGGTCAGATCCAGCCATGCCTCATGAAGTCAAAAAGGTGAATATGGACGTCATATAGGTTGCAGAAACATATGTCTTGGGCATCGAGCCCACAATTGAGAGCAGGAAACACTGAAGGAACGAGCACTCACAGTAAGGAGGAGGTTGGCGAAACGAGAGCCCCAAGCCGGCCATGTGGGAGGGTCAATGGGACTGCTGATGGCAGCAAAAGAGGATAAGATAGTAGAGTACTAGGAGATGCAAACGTAGGAGAAAAAAGTAAGGAAGGGCCTAAGCCCCAGTACAAAGGCAACTGAGACCGCAATGTTGCCATATTACCGCAACTATCTTGTAGTCCATTGTTCTCCCAGATATAGTGTTACTTAGGAGAAGGGATCCTAACAGCCATAAGCAGGGAGAAGTGGGAGGGAAGGCAGGCAACCATATCTTGAACTGAACGACTAGGAGGACATGGCCAAATCTCAGCACCAGAGAGACTCCGAAGTTCTTAGCAGAGGTGTGCCCCAACAGGGATTGTCAAAGTGTGGAGAAAGGTGTCCACCACCACGAGTGCCAACCAGAAAGGAAGAAAAGAAGCCGACAGTGCCAATGCTAAGCGAGCGGCCTGCTATTAGCACAACAGGACTACCTGGCAAGTACAGATAACTCCCCTATAAGGCTGACAGGAGAAAGGTGAGGCATCAGCATGAGAGGATTGAAGAGTTCACTGTACTCCAAAGCAGGAACTATCAAGGAGGAAGACGGGAGTTGGGGGGGTCCACAATAGTTGACGTAATGATGCCAATATATGTGGGAGGAAAATAGGAGTGATGGAGCATAGTGTACAGCAGGTCATTTTTTTTGTCTTTTTTCTTATTTCTTTATCATTGTGGATTCATTTTTTAAGGTACAAGAACTCGCATGCTGCATTAGCTATGGCGTAAATAAAACATGCATCCCAAAACTTAAATGAACAAAAGAAGCCAAACCAGAGCCTCCTAATAGCACAAATAAGCCATATCACGATGCGCAAACTGCTAACTACAAGGAGAAATACTCAAACTAAATATATCATAAAACCTATCAGAAAGGAAAAAAGCAAGGGAAAGCATCCTCCTTTTATCCTTAGACTAAGGGTGAAGGCGCAGTGGGAGGGAAGAGACCAGTTGTTGTCCTGGGTGGAGTGGTGGGATCCCTAAAAGGTGCCATTTCAGGGGAAAACCGGTCGATATTCCAGAGATGTAGGTGGACAGACAACCCAAGAGGACCAGTAACGACCAGAGGGGCTCCTGATCCCCTAGGCTCTCCACCTTCTGGAAGAGCAGGCGCGGATGGCATGGTGGAATGTTTCTGACTCCTCCTCACAGTTCAGACACAGGTTAAAGGTGATGGGATCTCTCCAGGAGTGGTGGCCGCCAGGTAACCCGTTCACGACCTCATGTGATGGATGCTTACATGATGAACTTGCCAAAGACAATAAAGAGGAGCTGTGTAAGCCTTGGAGAATACACATAGTGGGAAGCAGGTGGGTATTGTTTGGTTCAAGTGTTTAGGAGAAGCTGGAGGCAGCCTTTCCTGATTGCAACGAAAGGTAGGTTACCTGGGGCCGCAGGGGGCATTAGCGAGGATTGGAGGGCCAGTGCTAATAGGGGAACACAATGGAGATAGCCAACAAGTTTGACAACACAGTGAGCTATGGCATCTAGTGGATGGTGTCTCCTTAAAGGAGAAGTTGGTTCTGGAGTTCTCCAATTCAAGGGTCTGTAACCTGGAGTATGGCCAACTGTCAGGAGGTGGTGGTCCTCTGTCGAGTGGGACGATGAAGTGGAAGGCAAGGGACAGTGAAGATGGGATGTAGCTGGGTTTCTAGCAGATAGGAGGTGGACCATTCTAAGTACTCCAAGCTGCTGCCAGTGTTCAAAAAGGTATCAGATTAGCAGAAGGGCAGACTTACAAGGGAGGATGCTACTGGGCGTCTCCATGAAGCAATTGGTGACCCACATGAATACCTGTCTCCAGGAGACTGCCAGACAGTCCATCATAGAGGTGGAGTGGGGAGAAGATATCAGCCCCATAGAGTAGAATGGGTGCTACAAGGGAGAAGGCCAATCTGTGGCACAGAAAGGGAGCGAGCACTGTCCCAGAACCTAACAGTCTTTTAAGCGTAGACAATGCACCATGGGCTAGCACCAGGTAATGCGAAACATTGATCTTGGTCATCAAACAAATCCAGCCAGCGGCAGGCTCAAACCAGTAGCCGAGCCACAGGATCACTCTTGAGGGGCGACAGAGAAGGCCATCAATAACTATAAGGAGCCTAGAGGTGGGGCCCTTCTGTCAGAGGGTTCACCAATGCAGGAGTTCTGTTTTAGGCACAGAGAATGACACTCCTAGCTTTCTTCCTCACTGAGTAAATATCTTCACTTGAGGTTTGAGGAGCGGGACATTGCTTCTGTGTCAGTTGGAGGCCAAAGTTAACGTGAAGTGGTCCACATATGAGAGGATTGGCTCTTGTGGTAACAGAAAGTGGAGGCAGGAAACATGGATGATGAACAGGACCGACAAGGTGGATGAGCCTTATGGGGTGCCAGCCTGAACCAGTTTGTAAACTCTGGGTGAGCTGTGGAAGACAAGTCAGCATTGCCTGTCTGTTTGGAAGGATCTGGTCCAGGAACGGAGGTAGGGGGGAACGGCTCTCAAGTGCAAAATGTGGAATAGGTCATTGGGGAAAATATTGTCGAAACGGCCCTTAATCTCAAGGAACAGGTTGGAGGCCACAAGGTGTGGGGGTGGGAGCATTTGGATGTCATGGGCTAAGGTGACACATGCATCAAAGATACTAAGACTTGGAAGGGAGTGGCATGGATGGTTGTTGAGTAGGCCCTATGACCTTGCTAAGGGTGAGAGACGGTTTGCGATTATGCTTTGCAAGATCTTGGAGACTGTCTCCAGGAGATCAATTATGCGGAAGGAGGCTGGCATGTCATACCAGGACTTTCAAGGCTTATCCAGAACCACCCTGTTTGCTATGTTGAGCGATGTGGAGTGGAAGCCAAAAGAGACTAGGAGAGAGAGGAGTATCATGAGGAGAGAGGAGAGGATAGCATTGATCCTTTTCCATAGTGCATAGGGTATGAGGTCAGGTCCAGGGGCCACAGAGGGGGAGGACTTTCAGCGAGTAGCAGCTACCTCTCCTGTCTGTTTACTGTGGGTCCTTTTTTTTCTTTTTATTTTTTTGGCCAACAGCCAGGAAACCAAAAAAGCTAGGCAGGAAAGCATAAGGAAAAACTCTACCCGTAAACTACAAGGCCTATAAGGGCCAAAAAGGAAAGTACCAACTGCATACCTTAATGCCAGTTTCCCGTTGTGAAAGCACCACCCCCAAGGCGGGCAGCTGGCGAAGAGCCTTAAGGCTAAATACCACTAATCTGCTATGCCACTGATGTAGTGCAATACCAAGACCCTCTAATCGAGAACAGAGGCCATGGTACCAGGTCCAAAAAGTGGATTGTTGGCAGAGGGGATGCCACCCAGCCATAGGTTGCTAGCCAAAGATCAACTGCTGGAATACAGTAGGCGCAAACTCTTGAACACAGCATGGCAGAGTAAGGAGGTAACAGGGTACCAGCCAAAGGAGTGGAGGCAATAGGATATGAGCTGATGCAATGGAAGTTGGAAGATGGAAGATGGGTCGAAGGACCGAGAGGAGACCTAACAGTTGAAACCGAACCATTGCTGCATTACCACATCTCTCATGTAGTCCCTTGGTCTGAGAGAGATGGTTTCACTTAATGGAGGGGATCCCGGCAGGGGAAGGGGATCAGAATGGGAAAGCCAAGGCTAGGAAGGCGACGGCAACTTGAACCGCACAATGAGGCAGGTATTATTATATATCACCACAAGAGAGACCCTGAAGTTACTAACTGAGGTGTTCCCTAACACACAACATGCAAGTTGGGAGAAAGAATTCAGGCACTACCAGATCTGAGTGGAAATGAAGAGAGGCAGGCAACCTTGCCAAAGCCAAGCGAGCCGCCTAAGGAAGACATGACTTTTCGGCGAGCTTCTGATAACTATGTTATCAAGCTATTTGAGAACAAGCCAGGCGGTGGCAGGGGAGTGTTAGGCAGACATAATCTGATAGACTTGAGAATTGTTTGGGCCAATGAAGATTTGTTTCTGTACATGCAGATTGTCTAGGAAGGCTCGAGTTCACTCGTTTCATTGTTGACTACCAAGAGCATAGTAAATTTGGAAAAGTAAAACAGAGTTGTAAAACAATCTTATATTGTTAACATCTCTTCTTTGTTACTTGATGATGTCTAAAGCTAGGGAGGCACTTCAATATTTATATACTGCATCTAAGTGTTCATAGACTATATCTATTTATCATATAATGATGTACCTCTCTGATTATAACTCACAACATCAGGTATTCTTGAAAGGTGTGAACACCTGGAGACCCTGAAAATCACCACACCCTCTTTGGCAATTACAAGATAACTAACTCAAAACCATACTGTTCTCAATAGTACTTATCTAATCATTAGAGTTTTTAGACTTGTGGCCCAGTTCCCAAATTGAACTGAGTTGGCTCCAACTGTCTCAGTCATTGACGAAATGATCAGTTTCATGTGTACATTGCATCTGCAAAGGTAATCGTAATCACAACCTTCTTTCAGGTCGCCTGACTTTAAACCTCCATAACTCTTTACCCAACAGATAGATATCTCCTGGAGGACTTCCTACTAATTCACAAAGATATTCCACTTGATTGATAAATATTCCCTCGGTTGGCAACCCTTGGCTTCTCTGGGTGACAGGGTTTCAATTACTGTTGTAGTATTGGAAGTTATTCTTGTAACTAAAACGTATTCTGAAACCTAGTTGCAACACTCCATGAAGTCCAATGGCTTCTAAGGTAGTGTTCCTCGGAGTTCTAGACTCTTATGGATATTGCAGGATGGATGTGAATGTATTGGTCTCTCACTGGGATCCTTTGCCATTCAATACCATCTCTTTTGCGAAAACGTCCTGTTACTTATAGCCAATGCCCAAGATATTACATCTTTTAAGCCTAGCAACATTCTGAGTAGTTGACAGAGTTACTCCAATCTACTGCTCAGGCCTCGCCAAAGGTCCCCTCTCGTTTTACCTGCTAACAGGACCAGCTCGGATCGACGGCAGCGAGGTATACTGTGTTATTCCGATACCTTTAATTCTGTGGCATTATAGTCACAGGATATGACTGAGATTTATATGTATGATAATGTGCAGGCCCAGCTGGGGGGCCGGAGGGGGGTGTTGGAGACCAGAGATTCCGATTACAGGTGAGGTTACTCTACTTAGGGTGACTCATAGGCGTTGGATCCTGATATTCTTAACAGAGCGGCTGTTGCAGAGAAACTGTACCCCTTAGCAGGAACCATCAAGGGGGCAGAGGGGAGCATTCATAGCCCATGATAGTTGACCATGGTGTTGGCAAACTATGAGGAAGAACAATAGGAGCTATAAAGCGTGTATACTGTAGGCCCTTGTTTCTTTTTTTTTCTTTTTTTTTATCATTGTGTATTTGTTGATAGGGTATAAGAACTCACATGCAGTGCTAGCTATGGTGTAAACAAAACCTTAATGCCAAAACAAACTCAAGCAAAAGAAACCACACTAGTACCTCCAATAATCTCACACAGCCAATATCGCAAGACCTATAAAGCTAAACATAAAGAGAAACAATCAAACTAAACTACAATCTACCTAACCACTAGGCAAATAAATTAAGGGAGACCATTCCAGCTTCTAAACTTACTGGAAGGAGGATATGGTAGCAGTTGAGGGGGATGCCTCATCAGTGGGCCTCAGTGGGGGGTTGGGATCCCTGAAACCAGGCATCTCATGGGGAAAACCAGTTCTAGTGGTGGAGACGTAGGCTGCTAGACTGCCCAGAAGGGACGATATTGACCAAATAGGCTCTCCCTTGTACAGGCTCTCAAACTCTGGGAAGTAGAAGTTCCTATTGTGTTCATGGCAATGTCAGGCCAGCATAGTATGCTAGATCATTTCAGACTCCATCTGATACTACGGGCAGATATCGGGAGCTTCTGGGTCCCACCAGGGGCGGCGACCAGCCAGGTAGCTTTTACCTGACCTCGTTTGATGGATGCAACCTGCTATGAACTTTCCACGGACCATGAAGGGGTGTGATGCAAGAGTGGGGGAGTACCCCTAGCTAGAAGGGAGTGGGTCTTGTTTAGCCCACGTGTTAGAAAGCAGTAGCCAGCAGCCTTTCTTGATGGCAAGGAATAGAGTGTTGCCTGGGTCAGCTGGGACTAAAGGCAAAGGGAGGAGGACATCAGACACCTGGAGAACACATGGGAGATAGCCCAGAGGTTTGACAACCCTGTGAGCAATGCCATCTAGCGAAAGCTGTTTTCTTACAGCAGCAGTGGGTTTAGGAGTTTTCCATTTCAAGGGCCTGAACCCTAGTGTAAGACCTATTGTGAGTAGGTGACGATCTTCTAAGAAGTGGAAAGGTGTGGTGGCAGGGAGGCAGGAGTGGAGTCTCAATGTAGCTGGATTACTTTCTGGAGGAAGACAGACTATCCTAAGGGCAGCGAGGTGTTGTTGGTGTTCATTAAGTCATGAGATCGGCAGAAGAGCTGACTCGCATATGAGGATACCAGTAGGGGTCTCTGTGAAGCAATCTGTTACTTACCTCTGTACCTGTCTCCAGAAAACAGCCAAGGTGTGCATCGTAGAGACTGAAGTGGATTAGAGAGCTGCACTATATAGCAGGATGGGCGCCAGGAGGGATGAAGTCAGGCAATAGCACAGGAAGTGGGTAAGCCCCATTCCCAGACCAGATAGTCTTTTGAGCATGGAGAATGCACCTTAGGCCAAGGTGAGGCGTGTCGAGACGTGGGTGTTGGTCACCCAGGAGAGGGAGCAAGAGGCAGGCTGGAACCAGCTGTCAAGCCATCTTATCACTCCTGAGAGAACAAAAAGTAGGCTATCTATAACTATAGGAAGGTTAGAGGGTAGGCCTTTCTGTTGGGGGGTGTGCCAGAACAAGAGCCCTCTTTTAGGCGTGCAGAATCAGAGGCACAGTCTTCATACTCTTTGACCTAGCATCCACAACAGATGCCAGAGGTGTTGGACATTCCTCCAATAAGAGTTGGAGGCCAGTGTTACCATGAAATCGTCCACATATGAGAGGATTAGGCCTAACAGGGATTGCAAAGTGGAGGGAGGAGACTCAGAGGACAAAAAGGAGAGGCGAGATGGGGAATTATTACGTGGTGCCAACATGGACCAGCTTGAAGACCCATGGGGAGTCCTGAAACATGAGACGGCATTGTCTGCCTGTGAGGAAGGATCTGTTCCAGGGTCAGAGGTAAGGAGAAATGCCCTTGGAGGACAATATATGGAAATGTTCATTGGGGAAGAGATTGTCAAAACCCCTCTTGATGTCAAGGAATAAGGTGGAAGCCATGATCTGGAGGCTTTGGAGTCTACAGAGCTCATGGACCAGGGTAGCACATGCATCGAAGATAATGAGACCTGGAAGAGAGCTGCAATGGTGTGGGTTGAGCAGGTCAAGAGACCTTCCCAAAAGGGAGAGATGATTTGCCATTATTCTTTCCAAAATCTTGGAGATTGTTTCCAGGAGGACAATTCTACGGAAGGAGGCCATGGTGTCATAAGAGCGCTTTCCAGGTACATCAAGAACCATCCCGTTTGCCATCATGAGCGACACTGGATGCAAACTAAAGAAGACAAGAGGGGAGAGGAGGGTAAGTTGAAGAGAGAGGCATGCAGCATTGATTTTTTTTGACACCGCATAAAGGATGCGGTCAGGTCTAGGGGGCAAAAAAAATGGAGAATTTGCTTAGAGCAATGGAAATCTCTTCTGCCAGCGAGGGGGAGTTCTGGCAGTGGCTCCGGATCAGCAGGTTGAAAGCAGGGAGTTGTTTTGGGATGGGAAGTAGGGTGAGAGTAGTGCGTCATTCAGTTTTGTTGAAGAAGTAGCATGGGACAAGGATGGGAAGTAATCTAGTAGCTTGCTGAATGCAAACCTTTACATTGACTACATGTTCTGGGGGTAGTGCCATCAAGGAACTGTGCCCAGTTTTCCTTCTTCCTCTTTTTGATTAGCTTATAGGAGGCGGTCCAGGCTAGCCTGGCATCAGTTCAGGTATCATCTGAAGGGGAGGTACAGGCCTCTCTGGCACGATTGTGGTGGATTCCTGTGAGGTCAGACATGGAGTCAGACCAGCAATGTTTCGAGCAAGTATAGGGTCTTTTCATGGCCAAGTATTTTGCGAGTACCATTCATACACTGCTAAGGTGAGTGTCAAACCATGCGTTCAGAGTGTACTAGGTCAGAGGAGGAGGTGGGATGGGAACTGAAAGTGATCGGAGGTTGTCGTTAACACTGTGCCAGTTGGTAGCCTTCCAGTAGGGTATGAGATGAGGTGGTGAGAGCATAAGAGGGGAGAGTGTAATGGATATAAGGACATGGTCAGATACTGTTGACTTGAGAGATGCATCGTAGGAGGCCACCAAAGGAGAGAGAAGCTGGTTTGAGATGGCCAAGTCTATAACCGAGGTGGCATGAGCCTGGCCAAGGGAGAAATGTATGTTCACTACAGGGATGTTAAGGAGGGAGAAGCAGTGCTATTGTGCGTGGTCAGCATACTGGTAGGAGGTGCAGATCTCCTTCTTTCTTACAGGGTAGTCAGGATCTCATTGTAGGTGGTGAACATTAAAGTCTCCCACTACCCAGATAGGAAAGTTGAGATCAGGAAAAGCCTTCTCAGGGGAGATGGTGTAGTAGAGTGAGGAAAACGTCAAAAAGGAATAAAGGTTGAGAATCCTAAACCTTTTGTGGGAGGAGTCAAACAGACTTTAAGTGGTGCAGATGTCTACTGTCATGAGGGCAGTATTGTTAAGAAATACTGGAATCAATGAAACAACATCAAAAATGGAAGGCCAGGTGAAATCAGCCATGTACAGTTTCTCATGCTGTGCAGTTGGGGGGGCAAAATGCTTGAATGCTGACAAGCTGCAAAAGCTTTTGACAAACAAAATGGGGATCTTGAAGGACCCCAAGGGAATGAGGGGAGGGTAGTGCAACTAAGGCATTAAAGAGAGAAACAAGCACATTCCAGCTTCCCAGGCAGTGATGTTGAATAAGGGTGAAAGTGCTACTGCTCTGAGGAGCAGTAATAGAAACCATGAAAGGAGGGGGAATTGAGTGGTTTTCGCACATTACCGCAACCAACTCAACAGTGGCTTGGGAGAAAGAGGAGGGAGTTGTCTCCTCCTGGGATCCAGAGCAGCCTGGTTCTTGAGGGCGTGTTGGGGTGCTGGGGAAGGCTCTGCCTGGGAGTCTAAATGGGGTATTAGAAGAGAGGTTAGGAGAAGCTCTGTAGGAGAGAACATCTCCCAGCACCAAGGGAGGAGCAAGGGGTTGGGGCTGTGCAGGTCCAGAGGAAGGGCCCTCTCCTCCGTCGTCCTTCATATCCATCTCTTCTGGCCCTGGCGGACGGGACACAGTTGGAGATGGGGGGGTTGTGGGCATTGGAGGTGGGACTGGTCGAAGGCAAGGGCGGTGGAGGCATAGTTGGGACATCAGGGAACAGAGGTGAGGCAGCAGTTGGCAACCGGCCTGAGGTTGCCTCCTTTGGAGTATGTTGGATTGAGGAAGTGGTAGGCCGCTTTGGTGTGGCTGAGGGCGCATATGGGGCAAATGGGGTGGTTTCTCTTGCATCTTGCCACTTGGTGGCCATAGCCCTGCAGTTCTTAGAGTGGATGAATTTGTTCATGTAGAAAGCCTGTTTGATCAGGCATCTGGACAAATGGAGGACAGTGCTGCCTACCATCTTCTCCACATCTACAGGCACAGCCGTGACAATGCATAAGATGTGGGCCTTCGATAGCCATATTTCCTTGTCTTGTATGAGGAAACTAGCTGAGTGGATCTGGACTTCTTTGACATTTAAGCATGTTTCCATTAGGATCCAGAGGAGGAAGTCTTGGTCGTCCAGGAGAAACTAGAAGGCAACCGAGTAGAGGGCAAGTAGGATATTATTGGGTGCTGTACGAAAGTAAAGGTACTGGTTGACTTCCACAGGGTATGATTTGTTGAGGTCGGAGGAGAGGCCTTCATTGTACGAAGTGTACACTATGCCCAGCATACCCGTATTGGTGGTGAGGTGCATAACAATACTACACACGTTGACTCTGGCTGTCAAAGGTTTGGGGAGATGGCTGTTGTCCTATTTAATGACAATTGCCGCAATGTCAGTGAACAATGCTGTTATGTCACTCCCTTTGTCCTGAGTAGTGGCGAATATTGAAGGGGCAAAAAGCCTTCTCTCAGCGGCAGGCTATAGCTGTGGAGTGTGGGGACTATCTGGCCCTGGCACTGTTTTCGCAACTTTTGCCGCTGTGGATGCCATGTTTCCCTTTCTTTTCATGCCCTTGGTGGGTGCAGAGGAAGCAACATCATAGTAGGAGAGTGGCGAAGGTCTGGGGTGGGGTCTCCTGAGTCAGGAATACCAGGGAAAAACTCCACAGATCATGATATATCCTGTCCCTCCCTTGCTGGGCTTTCCATGTTATTCAGTACTTTACCATAAAGGCAGCAGGATTGTCCTAATTGTTGCCTATTGCTGTCATAAGTGGGGATCATTGTGTCAAAATTGGATGAGTATCCGGAGAGTAACACTTCAGGAAGCGTGGAGGCCACCTTGTTGGTGCCTAGCTCCTTACCCTTCTGTGAAGGTTGGGAAAGTGGGACAGTGGGAGCCAACAAGGACTGTTGGGATGGTGGGGTGGGACTAGCCACTAACCTGGCCATTAGATCCCCAATTGATGCTTGGAGTAAGGCCACAGAGCTCCCCAGAATTCTGTTGGCGCATATTGTAGGTCTTTTTTTTTTCTTTTTCTTTTTTTGTCATACTGTATTCTTTATTATAGTACCAGAACTCTCATGGAGTGCTACCTATAGCGTAAACAAAACCTTAATCCCAAGTCAAACAATAATAAAGGAAGGCGAACAAGTGCCTCCAAAATTCAAGAACAACCAATATCGCAAAATGCATAGCACTGAATATAAAGAGCAATGCTCAAACTAAATCAAAAGCAGCCTAACTATCAAGGAAACGAAATAAAAGACCTTAAATCCTCTAAAGCTAAGTAGATGATGGACCGGTAAAAGCAATGGCAGTCATACGAGTGGGCGCGTTTGGAATGTTAGGATCCCTGAAGTCGACTATTTTGGATGGGGAACTGTTTAGGGTAGTGGAGATGTTGGGTGCTATGCAACCTAGGAGGACCTTTGTGAACCAAACAGGTTCTTCTTCGCATTGGTTCTCAACATCCGGGAGGTTGAGGTTCGTGGCACACTCATGTGAAGGGCAGGTGAGGATAGCTTGGTGGATGTCATGGCCTCTGTCTCACAGTATTGCAAGATGTCCAAGACGCCCTGATCCTACTAGCAACAGTGACCAGCCAGGTAATCTTTTCCTGACATCATTTGATTGATGTGTCCTGCCATGAATTTTCCAAGACCAATAAAGGGGTAAGGTGAAAGCATGGGAAGTACAGGTAGCAGGAAGGGGGTAGTTACTGCTTAGCCCTTGTGTTAAAGAGTAGCTGCCTGCTGTCTGTTTTGATAGTGAGGCACAGGTGGTCACTAGGGGCAAGCTGGGATAGAGGTGAGGGGATGAGAACATTAGATGCTGAGGGGACACATGGGAGATGGCCCACCAGTTTGACCACCCAGTGGGCAATGGCATCTAGCTGATGGTGTCTTCTCACCGCGGGACAAGGTTTAGGGCTTTTCCAGTTCAGGGGTGTGTAGTCTCATGCAAGGCCCACTGTCAGCAGGTAATGATCCTCTGGTGAGCAGAAAGGTGAGCTGGAAGGGAAGGACGAATAAAGTCTCAAAGTGCCCAGGTTCCTCTCAGGTAGGAGACTGAGTATTGCAAGGGCTGCTAGGTACTGTCGGTGGTGAATAAGACATTGGATTAGTGCAAGAGTAGACTTGGAAGGGAGGATGCCAGAAGTGGTTTCCATACAACAGTTGGTTATCCACCTCTTGACCTGTCTCCACAAGATGGCTAATCGGTCCATCATAGGGGCTGAGAGGGAGAAGACATTGGCTCCATAGAGCAGGATGGGTACTAGAAGTCAGGAGGCCATATACCCTAGGTCCTTTGTTTTTTATATATTTTATAATCATTTAGTGACCTACCTAAGGTACCGCACATGGACAAAATTAACCACAATTGAACAGATGAAAATCTTTGGCAATGACAACCACACTCACCCACAAATCCACTATCATGAAAACCAAAAAAAAAATTAAAAGATGTAAATAAATAGTAGAAATTAATATTTGGTATACCATCCACCAGCCTTAATTATTGTCTCTATTCTATCCACAATTGATCCAGCTAAGGTATCAAAAACCTTTGAGTTAAGAAGTTTCCAACAATCAGTAATAGCCTCTACTATTGCCTTCTTGACCACATTGACATCACCCTTCATAAGATATATCTCAGGGTTGTGCTTGTGAAGCTTACCTTTCACCAGGGACTAAATATTTTCAATTGGATTGAGATCTGGTAAATAGGCTGGAATTTTCATCAGTTTAATTTCCTGCCCTCTGAACCATCTCCTAAAATGCAAGTGAGTCTTAGCATTGTCAATGATACAAAATACCTCTTTCTCTCCAATGTTCTCTCTGATATTCTCCCATATCCATAGAAAGTTATAATTATCATAAATATCAATAATTGACTTCCCAGTAACTGCACCACTAGCAGAAGAAGGAACTGGAAAAACAGGCAAAAAAAGACTATGAGTTTGACTGTAAAAACAACCAGTCATCATCTGGCTAATCCCTCTCTTCCCTCTCCTAGCCTTAGGTTCAATACAATCCTTATTCCATTTCTCATATGGGTATCTGAAAACTCATTTTCTCCTCTTTCCTTCTCCCCTTTCCACAGCTACCTCATCCCCCCACACTGCCTTCCTTCTCCACATTCTCTTTGTTCAATGCCTATGAGCTAATACCTATTTCAACCTCTCCTGAGCTAGATCATCATCCAAATCAACTCTCTCCTATACCATCTACTGTCTAAGATGCCTTTTTTCAAGTCTTCACCTTACTGTCCTACTAGAAATAATGGAAGCAACTTGCTCAGCAATATCAGAATAGGTAGTATGGCAATTGTTAATTGCTTCCTCCACCATAGCATCATCCTGTTACTTGGCAGTTTTAGGATGTCTTCCTCTACCCTTATTCTCCTTGTCCTCTTGATGTCCCTTTGCAATTGTGTCTCTGACGGTAGTGTAGAGGATATTAAGGTAGTGGGAAATTTGCTGATATCATATCTGAGGCTGGTGTAAGGCAAGAATCCTCCCCCTAGGAAACTCAGAGAGATGTGTGGAGGGAATAGATTTTTTGGCATGACTATGAAGAATTGGAGGCATAGTTTATTGAAAAAACGAATTGAGCAGAATGGTTTCTTCTTGGTTAACTTAGAGCTTTTTTTTTTTTTCTTTTAGATAGTGTTGAGATTGTGGGGTAATAAAGAGGGGTGAGTTGCTACCTATTGTTGAATCGCAGTTAATTTTGTCAACGTACAATTCTCTATGACTCTATGATCTGCCCATAATCAAATGAGATGGACAACCTGTCCCGACAGCTGGTGTTGACACTGGGAGAGGTGACTAAGATACGACTATGACTAAAACATGTTACAAAAAAGCCCTATAACAGGTAACCAAACAGGTGCAGAAGGATCCTCTGAATCTCCTACTGAATTGTTACCACATTGCAAGTGATCTGGAGGTGGAAACACCACCCCTCTGTGGGCACACATCTATTAGGGAAGATCAGGATCATCATAGTGGGAGTAAACTAGATTCCAGCACTGTGAATTACCTACCATGTCAATTATGCCTCAAGTCAGGACTCAAGCTGGTCAGAACAATGACTGTGTCCTGTTATTTATATTGAGTTTGTGAGCCAATCACGTAAGCAATAGTTTGTGAAAATTGTGCCTAACCTTTCTTTCCTTATTCTTCTCAGATGTATTGCAGTCCATGATTTTTTTACATATTGCTTATAAACATTTCTTTCTTGTATTCAATTTTCCTGTGAAATCAAGACCCCATTGTGCGTCCTGTAGAGAGCAATTACTAGGGTCCAGGCTAGGTATAACATTTTAAGCTGCACACCATGCTTGATACCAAGAGACATACCCTGATTCCCTTTCAGTTATACTAAGGCACCACACTTGGCACCACATCTAGCTTGCTGCTGAAAACTTTATTTCAGATGTATGAATACAAAAACATTGTAAGTCCGTATAGATATCACAATACATTTATTACTATATTATCTCTACTTGTACGCTAAAACTCTACTAGTCTGAGCACATGTTTTAATGAGTTGCACACTGTCCCTCTATACTTACTAATGCCTGGTTAAATAGTAATAACGTTCAGCATTTCTCGCTTGTAGCCCCTACTAAGGCTTATTGATTGTACTCCTCAACTAGAGTATCAGGCACTCATGCTACTTACCTCATCACATTCCACGCTGTCTTGTCAACATTGTTCTCGTGATGCTCCACATCAGCCTTTCGTCAGCCTCATTATCATACCTGGCAAGGACGTGCCTACACCTCCCCCCATATGACCAACACCACCACCCATCTCTCCCTCATCCTGCACCACCTATTTGAATATTATTTTGCCCCCATGTTTTGAACTGCACACCAAAGCTTGTATACAAATAAAACTTTGCTCCTCAAACTTGCACCTCTGGAATCTCCCTATTATTTCCATTATTATAATTTGATTCCCCTGCACCTCCGGTATCTCCCAATTGTGTCTCCTACCACACAGTTGTCCCCTGTACCTCTGGTGTTTGCCTATTGTTTCTCTTGTCTGACTTTGTTTCCCCTTCCTTTCCTCTCCGGTAAAATTGTACCTGAGCTGTCTCCAAGACAGCCAGCATAAATGTCCACGTATGACCCATCAAATCATTAATAACCAAGTCTATTAATGTGTCCTCCTTACACAGATTACCTGCTGTTAGACCTGAAGATAGCCACGTCAAGAGAGGCAGATATCCCCTTATCCTACCACAAGAGTCTTACGGCATGAAGAGAGGTAGCTGTCTCACTGCCCTGCCCCAAGTCTCCGATGCCCATCTTGAAGAAAGCGAGGTCAGTGAAGGCAAGCATCAAACTATGCCCTGTCCTGAAGACATGCAGTTGTGTGAAAAAGGGTTGTGGACACAACTGTCTTTGCAAATTTCGACATATGCCCGAACCTATATACACCACCTGATATCACCAAAATCATAATAGTGAGAGAAGTAAAATAAGTATAGTAGAAAAGTAAAGTACAATCTGCAAAGACTACCATCATGCAATGCTGCCTCCAGACTGTGCAAACTCTGAGATTCAGTTCCGCATTTTATTAATCCATTTTGACCTATATCGCTATGGTATATCCTCCCACTGCCCTTGGGCAACCTCGATGATCTCTTCCGATGCATAGGAATCTGTATTAGGATCCCTCGTAGCCCTCCTGAACTTGGCTTTCCATACCGCCCAAACATTCTTGATGGGATTCATGTGTAGCGAGTGTGGAGGCCAACCTATCCCTTTTTATCCTATTACCAAAGCGAAACTTCCTAGTATACTGTGAGGTATCATAACTTGCACTGTCCACAATGGTCTGAATACCATTCTCATGACCTCCCATATGCTCATAGAGTGGTAGGAGGTGGGGGATCATAATTTTGTTGACATATTGAACTGAATTTGGTCCCCCTGGATCACTTTTGCTCATTTTCTCATTTGCGGTTAGTTTCCCTATTGGAACAAGCTTCATATGTCCAATTGCAGAGAATGCATTGAAGAACATGATCGAGACTGGCTCTCCAACAAAAGTTTGAGACAGATATCATTCCTCAAAGGCAGTACCACGTGGGCGACAAACTGTGGGATGCAGGTGACCAGGACCAATTTGGAGGTAAACTACATCGATAAAAACATACTGCTTCCACCAGGAGCCTGAGAGGTGGCAATGGAGGCAGGCTAATTAACATCGCCAGGAGCGACTTTCAGCTCTTAACCATGGTTTGAGATGGCAAACTCGGACTCACAGCTTTTGGAGTCGTAGGTAGTCTCCTACTGTACATTCACAGACATCAAGGTCTAAGAAGCTCGTAATATAGTGCAATGTTGCATGAGGGTCTCCCATAGGGGTAAACTTCAGGTATCTCTCATCACTTGAGGACAATTTTCTTGAAACCCGAGACCATGATGTGCAGCCTATTTTGCAATCCTCTCGCCGGGAGGTCACGATCTTGTAAGCTGCGCTTTTTGAAGCAACAAATTTCTCAGCAATTTTGCTATAAGATTTGCCAGTAGTATGCCACTCGATCATGGATATGCGATATTTGCAATCAATCTCACTGTTTTTCTCACCCTTGAATTTTGGCATCATGTGGTTGTTACTGAGATTAAGATTTCTTCCCATCAGAGGAGACCTTTCATTGTGTCTTGCCAACGCCCGATGTCCACAAACCTTTGTCACGCCACTGCATACTCCTGAAATGATTTCAGATTGCAAGTAAGAAATTATCTCTGATTAGCCTTCCCTCGTAGAGTTAGAACTAAGGATTTGTGTCAAGATAATTCTTACCACAAGTACATCAGGAAACCCGCCTCCAGGCTGGAAGTGGAGGACTTCTTGTAAGAGATCATCTTAAGCTACACATAGTGGTCAGACTTTTATGTACTAACATGTATACTTCTAACAGTAGGTGCAATGGCTATATAGTGTACACTAAAGGTTTCCATTGGTTCCAGAACCCACATGCCAGCAATGTTTTGTACAGCGTATAGCATGAGGTGTTCAGGCCCCAGTTGACTCAGCACTGTTTAGAGCTCTGCCAGCTCACAAGCTCCTAATTGAAGTCGGTGATCAAAGTGGCCGGTTTACTTCAACTTGTCTCAGCCCCGAATGTGTTCATCAGAAACAAGCATCGCGACAATAACAACCGAGAAGTCGATTACCATCTGTATCTTAGTCTATGAGGCCACCATGAAATTGGAAACGACTATCAAGTAACAGCTCGTAGAGTGGGCTGCATTGGCAGAGGTCGAGGGACCTCTGACTAAGTTAATGTTAATCCATGTTCCGCTAGACCTATACTGACAAGCTTTGTTAGAGGCTCAACCCAATTGTGCCTTTCCATACTGCCCACTATTTTTTCATATCCATATCCTTAGCTGGACACATACCCTATATGGGCTTCCCTTTCTTGACTAGTGCTGGTGTTTCATTAACTCCTACAGGGGAATCATCAGGTGAGTCTTGGAATCAATGAGCATAAAAAGCTTGCTCAGGGTAGTAAATGGACAAGATGTAAAGGAGCCCCTCCTGTACCCAGGATACCTAATCCAGGCAACAGGTGCCAGTGCAGGGTGACTTGATTGGGTGCTCTTGATTCCTCTCCGTCTCAATGGGCTAATTAATATAAATGTGATGACATTCAGGTATGGATCCTTGCCGATATGGAGATACATATTGTACTTGGATATAGGAGAATGTATTAGGTCACAGTATGTATGATATGTGATAATAGGGTTGGAAGTGAAAGCAGTCACATATCATATTAGGACTTAGCTATCAGTGCACATTGGACACCGAGAAAGAGTATATAAAGAGATACTATCTATTATAACGGTCTGTGTTACACATTGTACAAGCATACCATTTACATTCCATATAAGAACTGTGATCCTATCGACCGCTATTGGCCAGCAATGGCAAGAATTCCCTCGCCCTCAAGGTGCTTGAGTAGCGTTAGGGAGAGGTTCATGCCATGAACACTGTGCCTGCTAATGGCAGATACCAGACTTTAGACCGTAAGGTCAGGGATCGAAGTTGACCCTGCAGAGATATCAGAGAGTAATGTAAGAGTAGTAGAGTAAGGAGCAGGAGAAGGATGATGACAGTGAGGGGTTAGAGGCTGAGGAACAGGAGCTGTACTCAGAGGATTATTTGATGTCTGCCACCTCAAAACCAATTATTATCGATTTGGTAAATCCTCTGACCAAAGCTGCTATTACCCAATACTTGCATCTCCTAGATCTACACTCGAGCAGGTTGTGAATGTTAAAGGTCTGAAGGAGAACAAGTAAAATCCTGTTAGATAGAAAATGCTACAAGAGTACAGATAAGCTCAGGATATCAGATCATCAGATCGGCTTCTCAAATGCATCTGATTGTGCACATCTGATTAGATTGCTCGGTACACTTATGATGATCACAAACGTCAATTCATAGTAACATACAGAGCAATCTGAAGCTCTTGGGGCCTCATGACCCATCATACCATGCATCTGGCCCCTGCTTTTTACAAAGTAAGTCTGCACATAATACCTGCTCCTGCTCCATATCAGGAAAGAAAGTAGATAGCTAATAACATGCATAGGATTAGGAATTTGGCAATTGCACCTGACCCACAGTACAGGTATCAGCGCACATGGATGGCCGTATTTTGCAGTCTACTGCTCTACGTTCCCAATCTTACCAGCTCCTAGTTAATCTAGTTAATATCACAAATAACATACGTAGGTGATAACGTGAATAGGATGAGGAATGTGACACTCCCACCTACTCCCCTACCCTGGTGCATCACATGCCTGGATACTACAACTTCAGTGACTTTAATAATAAGTTTTTGAACCCAACAAACTTACAGCTAATATTGCAATTCACATGCAGTAGGTAATCACCCTGATAGGAGAATGACCCCTTTCAATCTAACCCAGCATGACCTGGTCGCACTTCTCATCAGGACTTTGCTCATTTGTTGCTGACCAAGCAGGCAAGATTCATGGCTATTTAGGACATGATCTGGGGAAGGCACTAGATGGCAGAGCACTTTACAAGTGCTCTGCCATCAGTTGCGAGAGATCCCAGGCCATAGGCTGGACGTCATCATGGGCAAGATTGGACAGCAGAGACACCTCAAATTCTACCACCTACCTTAATTCCTCTGTTCTACCATTTTCAGCATTTTTCAGCCTTCCGATTGCTCTCCAACCTTCACCATTTCCTAGCACTAAGAGCTCTCTGCTGTTTTCTCTATCCTCTCATGCTATGACCACTCCGTAGTCCTTTGTGTCTTCATGCACAATGAGCACTCAGCAAGCTTCTGCATCTTCCAGGGCTCCGATTGCTCCCCTGTGTGTTACTTGTAGTAGCTCAGTAATCGCGCTGATATCATCAGCATCACACTGCACTTTGATCTTAGTGTCATCTGCTCTGTCACCTCATGCTCCACTTGCTTTCCTATCTTCTGTGTCTCCTAGCATCGTAATTGCCGTGCCATCTCCTGCATCTCTCAGCACTGCATTTACTCTCCTATTCTCTGTGTTTTCCAGGACTCCAATCGCTAACCCCTCCTCTGCATCTCCCTGAACTGCCATTGCTCTGCCTTCTTCCCTATCTCACAGTACTCCCCTTGCTCCACTACCTCATGAGTCTTCCAGTGCTACCCCACTCAAAACTAGGATGCATGAGGCCATGACCGTCATCGTTCTTTATCCTGCAAATACCAATGCAGCTGCCATTCAGTAATCTCCTGCACCACTGGCTTCTCTTTCTACAACCAGTCCACCTCCTTCCACCACCTCACCTGTGACCTGTACTTCAGTTTTTCCTTGGCCCCTAACTGCAGCCTCTACTAATATTCCAGTAACTCCAAGGCACCTGGGCTTCCACTGCAGCAGCTAACATACCAACTCCAACCAATGATTCTTCTTTGGTTGTTTTCTTCTCTTCCTTTTCTTGCTTTTTTGCTGTTCATTGCACAACGTTTTAGATCTAGGCTTTGGGGTTTTTCTTCAGGCTCAGTTACTACTTTGTAGTCCACTATGGTAACAATATAATTGGACACCCTTGTATCAACATCTTATATTTATAGTTGGTTTGACCTCTCTTGTGCCAAATGTGCTCGTGTACAGTACTCTAGTAATTGCATTGACTATAATCCACTTATCTTCTGTTCGCCTATTTTGTTTTTAAAGATGCACCCAGCATCACATTCTTTCACTTTATCCGGCCTGATATTGTCTAACTGTGTTACTCAATAGGCTAGATGTTACCATTTGAACAAAGTTGATAGATAAGTTGATTGGTATCTGTGGACTTGACTAATTACTCCGAGTCCTTCATAAGTGTGAAGCATGTCTAATGAGAAATTGTATCACTAGTTTTCATGTCTTCTAGTTAGATTGAACCAAGCCTTCTCTTCTTACTACTGTTTTATTTGTTTCAAGCTTGTGACTCTAAGCCTTGAACGACGTAATACTAAACACAAAGAGGTACATATTTGAAAACAAACATGTGCAAGTTCTTGAAAAGTACAAGGCTGGGTGTGCTTATATTTCTCTCTGCTTTTTACTCTAGTGACATAATTATGTGGTCTAGTTCTTTTATACTCAAACTTTGACCTGATATTAATCACAACAATACACATTAGGTGTTTAATATTAAGCACCTAAACCTTCAGAAAGACTATGGGCATGGGAAGAACTTTGGTTCAATACTAAGTAATAGTCTGCTATACTACAAATACTAACTCCGCCAGTGAGCCATAGTGAATAAGATGTATTGCGTTCTATTTAATACCAGAAAACAACAGAAAGTCCTCATCTACTGCACTCATGAGACTCATTCAACAGGCCTATTACCAGAATCAGAATTGAATATTGACTGACTCATGGCAGAATATATAATATACATTATCCCAATATATCTAGCCAGCCAACTAAGCATGTAAGTAATATGAATAGCCTGGGCAAATACTGCATATGACTAGGCACAATAGATGTGCAAGATTTAGTATCCGCAACACAACAAAAGATGCAGGCTAGCTCTCAGAGTACGCTGCTAACAGAGGAGTCATTGCATCTAAATTTGTCTTCATCTCAAATTGGAAACTCACAACTAGCAAGACCCCCAAAGCAGCTCTGAAAGAACAAGGTACAGGCTGCAGCACATACCGCATGGGCACTTGTAAATCACGAGGATACAGAAACCATCCATGATAGTAACAACAGTAGCAAGGAGTACCAAAACTTACTAAGATCACAGGAAACAGAATCAGGTATCAGGCCAGATCTGGAGGACTAGGATATTGCCAATAGGCCTACACAATGATAGACCTCTATCTGTCAAGCACTAGAGCGATAGTGTTCCTGCCAGGTGATGACAGTTAGGCCTTGGACCAGCACCAAATTACAACAGTCTGATCCACTAGTACCAATGTATGGCAGTTGTGGGTGAATTGCTCATCAGAGGTGCAATACTCTACAGATAGTCCTGTTGTCCAGAGTACCTCAATCTTTATCACCTCTTGGGAGCCTCAGTACTTCAGCATTGGGTATCAGGAGCTCGAGTCCGGCTGGCCACCCAAGTACACCACTCCGGGGCCACTCATTCGTGAGTAAGTTGCAATGGAACCTAGTAACAAGTCTGTAGGATGTCATTGTAATATTGGCAAAGTCAGTCATTAGATTTTCTTCTCAAATCAAAGACCTACTCCTGAACATTGTTACATTGACTAGCTAAGTGCCCAAAGTGTGAGATGCTGCAGTAGAGAACAGAGCAGATATTGAATCTATCACACTGGCAGGGTAGTTTATATCTTTAGTAAGTCAATTCTGGCAGGCATAATACTACATAATCTACTCTACTCAAAGGGCAAGATTTACCAAAAACACGTCAGAGTACAATCAAAATTCATATACTGTGTGAAGAATAACATTGCAATTTACTGCAGGGTTGGACAGCTAGAGCTTATCATGTGAACTATCTGCTTGAAGATAACAGGTTTATCTGTGACCAGAAATGGTATGAGGTCTGTCCTTCATACTAAGAGTTACTGTATAGTAAGTACTACTAATTGTAATTGAACTTGACACAGGACTAGAGGTACCTCTTTCTTGCCCCACAGATTCCAGAAGCAGTTTATAAGTAGTATTTCATGCGAAAGAAAATGAGGAGCATAGCTGATCTAGAGTTTCTGGGGCAGATTAATGGCACAATAGTTCGCTTGATATGCGCTATAATCTGTCAGACACTACAGGCCTGATGGTCAGAAATATACCAGAATTGAAGTAACTTTAAACATGAGGAAGTAGGAAGTACGAACTTTCCAATTTTGTAGTATACTGCTGGTGGCAATACTGCCAACATGTTACAAGACACAGAAGAACTATTCTAGCAGCTGAAAGAAATATTGGGTAAGTGCCTCCTCACAGTCCAGGACATGAATCTTCACAACATGTGCGATACAATCAGGAAGAAGGCAAAGCAGGTCCATAGGATGCAGCAAGGGAACTATGAATGATATGATAACGATTAAGAGGCAGTGTGGAAAGAACTAGCTAATTAAGAATTACAGGTGGCAAGGGCAAGGCCTGTAGTTCTATGTAACAATTCTGGGACTAGGGTATTGAGGCAATAGTGAGATGGGCTGAGTGAGTCGCAGGAAACAGTCACCTCATTTAACCTCAGCCATCTGTGCTTGGATGAGCACTGGAGGTTCTAGATTCAGATCAAGCAAGTCTAGACCATCCTATAATATGTAGTATCCTGCCAATACTACATATGCTATTCCACCATTCTCTATCTAAGTGCCTCCCACTGAACCTTGAAGAGTCACAAGATATCCAGGTAATCCAGGTAGGAATTTGTGATCGTCAGTCAGACATTGAATATTAGGAGCCTAATGGAACTAGTAGAGTGATGGATTAAAGCCAATTGAGGACCAGTCAAAGCTAATAATACTAGATTCATTCAGCAGAATGGAGTTGTGAGATAGTGAGCAACAAGACACAACAGAGAATTGCTAAAAGTATCAATATCAGTGGAACCAGTAGTGCAGTAGTAAATTTGTGGACGAATGTTATAGATATATACCTTGGTAGGAAAGAAGACAAAGTATAACAATGCCTCCTCAGATAGTTAGTTCTTGGCGATGGGGAACGATACTTTTCTCCTTCTTCTGTTTCTTTCCTTAGTCTTATGATAGTACTAGGCCTCTGCCTACATTACTGATAGTACAAGACCTTTGTCTTCTATCGGAAATGCCTATCATAAGCTTTCTCTAACTCTTCTTCATGAAGAGCTTTCCTCGGCGTAACTATAAAAGTTGCAATAAATATAAAGATCGTAAAGGGGTTTTATATTCATTAAAGTAATAAGTAGGAAAAGTACTTAGAATTCAATCTAATTTTATTTAAACTCATACCTCCAATACTGGCATATGACAAGCCCCCGCTGGCACAGGGATTCCGCTAACCGGAGTACCACTAAACCTAAGCTAACTAAGTCTTCGGCCCTGCACCAGCCATCCCTGAGTCATGCCTGCACAAGAACTAATAACAAGACCATCAAACAACCCAGCGCCCACCCCGGTCCAAGTCCATAGCCCCTCTGGTATGAAGCTAACCAGTACTAAGCCTAGCCAAAGCCAAGCAAAAGACCAATCTGACCAGGTTACTCACCCAACAAACATAAATTTACTACCGTCCGGTGTGTAAACCGTCCCACAAAACCTCTACCACAGTAGAAAACCAACAAAAAAGCTAAACCTACAGGCGACACAATGGCAGGGAGGAGGCAACCAACATGTCAACCTCTCGCACCTGCATGCCAGGCCGTCGACTCTATAAACTGACTTTGCCGGTTGCCTCCGAGGAGCGTACTGGTGATGAGGACCTGTACCCGCTGCCTGTCCCCCAACTCAAGCAACACGAACATAGGCAATACATACAGGTAGTAACAGACCAAAATGGTCAGTGGGGCCTATCTCCAACCCATGGTACCATGCCTCCTCCTGCAGAACCTGTAGCCAAACCAAACAAACCAAACAAATCCCACAAAGCCCAGCGCGTAAGACCCAAACAAGTCCAACCAGGTGGTCACAACCGACTGTCAGCACAGGTGGCCATCAACCTGCCGGTCCATCGGGAAGCTTTACAGCACTCAGCAGCTTCACCCAACAGCCTAACCTGGACTGGAAACACTTAATTAGACCTCACACAACCTCATGCAGGCCAGACCGGTACTCGCAGGTGCCTCTCCTCCCCCCAACCTGCCCCCTCCAACCCCTACACGCCAGACACCACAGAGCCCATCCAGCACCTCAGCTCCTCAGACAGATCAACCATCTGATAGCCGCAGGACAGTCTATACTTAGCCCCATCAGGCAGTCACTGGTCTTGGCCACACCAACAGAGCCCCAACCGTCAGCACCATGCAGCCGAGTGGGACTGACCTGCCACAGCTGGGAGCCACAAAGAAGGCAGCACCAATACCCAAAGGCACCAGCACCAGCCACACCATCTAACCCAGCCGAACCGAAGTTCAACCAAGCTGGGAAAGAGTAGGCAGAGCCAGCCGAAGCCATCTCCACAGGTCTGGCAACAAGCACAAACTGAACGACGGGCAAGAGGCATCCCCAACTGACATGACATGAAGGGGGAGGGTGAACAAACAGGAGTAGACAAACAGAAGGAAGGTCCTACTTCCAATGGGTGAAGCGGCTAACCAGAGTCCACAACCGAACCACCCAAACGCACAGACACATGAGAGTCTGGCAGCCAATCGTCCCACACCACCACTGTTAGTAATGAAAAACCACAACAGGTGGTAAGATTTTTCAGGGTCAAAGCTGTCCCCACCAAGGCGAGGAGGAGACACCTGACTGAACCACCATAAATGCCACAAGGAGAAAAACTACAAGGAAATGGCAATAAACAACAACGTAGGATTCGCACCCTAGAAATGTAACGAGGAGAGGTTGGCCAGGCACCGTTCTGCTACCTGTGAAATGATGCAGCTGGTATGACAAGTTGATACTTGGGAAGGTCATCAGTCTAACCCAAGGGCATTTTGTATGGTGAAAACTAAGGACTCCATTAAAACCTAACAAGAAACATGAGCTGGCCCAGAGAACGACACAGGTGATCCCCCCAAATACAAGGTTCAATACCCCCAATAGAACACGAAACTTGCGAGTAGAAGATAGACAGGAAGCCAAAGAAACTTTACCAAAAGGGGTCATAAGCGACTACAGCATGTGTAGCTCGAAGTGCCAGTATCATGAGATAACCTGCAGGCCATGAAACAAGAAGCAAACAAGTAATCCACCATGAAATACCAATAGGCCTCAACACCAACAACCCCAGGAATTACTGAGTGAACTCAGATATCTTCCCCAGAATCAAAGGTATCAAGGCCTACCATGGGTGCGAAAGAAAGGCTTGGGGCGAAGTGACGACAAGGATGAGGAAAAGTACTTAGAACAAAGCGTGAAGAACCTATCCTCCTCAGCCACATAGTACTCCTTATATAGTGTTCTTCCCACCCATAGTCATGTGACCTAATGTGGTCACATGTGCAAAACCAAATCATAACAAACTAGTCATGTGACGAAAGTAGTCACATGCTCAAAATCCATGACCTCATAACAAGGTCATGTGCAAAAACTCATAAACCAATCATAACATAAAAAACAAGTCATATGACTCGACTGAGTCATATACATGAAACCCATGACCTCATAACGAGGTCATGTGTAAAACATAAATCATATGCACAAGGCATACCCATAAGGCATGCTCGCAAGGCATACTCGTCAGGCACACGTCTCATGACTCATAATCAAGTCATGTGTGAAACCTAACAAATCATAATATAATACGTCATATGACCCAAATGAGTCATATGCATGAAACAATAATATACCTATGACTCATAATCATGAGTCACATGAAAACCTTTTCCATGCCAAGCCACCTTCATGACACAAAGTGATTAGGCGGTCAGGACAACAATTGTATAGGAAATGAGAGATAAAGGATGGTGTGAGTTGTGCATAAAGCTATCCGAATCATGTCCTGATATCAGTGATTAAAATCAAGTTGTGATGACACATGTGAGATGAAGTCAGGATAGAGCAAGAGAATATGTAGATATGGTATGCAGAACTAGGATGGCTAAGGACATAACAGTTTAGCATCACCTGGCATCAGAACAAGATGTGTAACCAACTTGGTGACCTGATAAGATAGGGGAAAAGTTGTTACCATCTCAGTATGAGGAGAAGATGCAAAAGGGTCTCAGAATAGAGTAGGTGAGGATTAGAAAGCATCAAGATATCTGGGTAGAAGATTAGATATTATCTAGAAGATTGGATAGAAGATCAAGTGTTCTCTAAATATTTGAGTACATGGGCAGAGGTTGTATAGATGTCTAGGTAGATGGTCAGACTGTATTTGTGTGGAATAGCAGAGCATTGAATACTGCCAGGACATGTAGGGCGTAGGGGTCCATGTCGGGGTGCCACTGTGACACCTGACAGTGGACAAAGAAAATTAGTACTAGACATCTGATCTGACATCACATCCTGATTAATGATATATGTTTTAAGAATCCTGTGTACCTGATGCACATGATATGACAGATGTAAGTAATTATTTTTGCTTATATGAGGTTTTGACTATGTGCTGAATTTGATGCCAGATTCCACAGGTACTATTTGGATCTAATATCCCATGCTGCACAGTCTAGATCCACTCTCTGCCTGTCTTTAAACAGTATACAGAACCTCTACCTGCCAGTAATATAGGTGGAATTATGGTATATTATGGAAGTGGTATTTCCAAGTAAGGTTTTGACGATGTGCTGATTTTAATGCCAGATTTCACGCGTGGCTTTTGAATGTGATATCCCTCACTGTACAGTATAGATTCCATCGATACCAACCATCTAACAGTTCAAGGAATATCTTCCCCCTGGCCAATTCGGTAGAGTTATAGCATGTTATAGAAGTGGTATTTCATTGTATATTTCTGACTCTGAGGTGAACTTGACATCAGATTCTACAAGTGCCCTTGAGATGCATTGCCCAATACTATACAGTCTACATCCCCTCAATGCCAGTACTCCAACAGTCTAAAGAACGTCTACCTGCTGTAATATTGGTATAGTTGTAGCATGTTATAGAAGTGGTATTTCCTGACAACATTTGACTATGTGCTGACTATATGCAAGATGCCATAGGCATATTTTGGACGTGATATCCCAAACTCCACAGTTTAGATCTCATACATGCCAGCCTTCTGACGGTCTAAAGAATATCTACCTGCTGGCGATATTGGTGGAGATACAGTGTGTTATAGAAGTGGTCTTTCCTATTCAGATCTCGAAAATGTGCTTTATTTAATCCCAGATTCCGTAGCTGTTCTTTGAACTTGACATCTCATACTGAACAGTCTAGATCCCATCATGCCAGCTCTCTAACACTTTCAAGTACGTCTATCCACTGCAAATTTAACTAGAGTTACAGCCTGTGAGGAAAGTGGTCTTTCCTGTTGAGACCCTAGTAGGTTTCTGACCATATGTCCACTTTGACGTCAGATTCTCTCAGTGTCCTTGCCATGCAACATCCATACTACACAGTCTAAATTCTATCAATGCCAACTATTTAACAGTCAAAACAATGTCTACCTACTAGCGATACGGGTAGAGTTACAGCCCATTTTGGTGGTGGTGTTAACTTTGGCGTAGTGCCAACATTAAAGCCAGATCTGTCAAATATCCTTTGCATACAACATCTCATACTTCATAGTCCAGATTCCCTAGATGCCAACTCTCTAATAGTCTATATAACGACTACCTGCTGGTAATATTAGTGTAGTTTCAGCTCATTATGTAATGGGTCTTTTTGGGTACGATTCTAACTATGTGCTGAGTTTGATACCAGATTCCAGGAACACCCCTTTAACATAAGAGCTGATACTTACCAAACCTATTCCACCAAAGCTCAGGTTTTCAATAGTGTTAACAGCATCCCCCTACCATCTTGATTTATCGAGTTACCGCCTGTTACAAAGATGATCTTTGCTGGCAAACGTCTGGTAAGCTTCTGCCAATATGCTGACTTTGATGTCATATTCTGCAAACATCCTCTTGATGCGATATCCTATACTGCACAGGCTAGATCCTGTTGACTCTATCTTTCCAATAATATAAAGAACATCTACCCACTGGTAATTTAGTAGTATTACACCTTGTTATAGAGCTCATGTTTACTCTGGCTATATGCTGACTTTGATACCAGATTCTGTAGGCACACTTTAGATGTGTCATCCCAGACTAAATGGTCTACAGCCTCTCAACTCCAGCTATCCAACGGTTCAAAAACCCGCCACACGCCAGCAATATTGGTGGGGCTATCGTCAGCTATTTCCTGTGCAGTGGTCTGTATCAGCGTAAGGAGCCTGTACAAGAACTACTACTAGTTCAAGAAGAGTATTACTATGAACATTAGTTTTTTAATAAATTGTACAATTTAATATACAAATCTATTTTTGATCTAGGTTGCATAGTTGTAGAAGGAGAACTCTATGGTTATTTTCTTGCATGCTGGGGAGGTAGCACTGTATCTGGTTATGCTTAAGCAATGTAGTACTACCTCTGATTATACTCAGGAAATATAGTACTGTATCTGATTGTACCTATTGAATATAGTGTGGCATCTGGTTGTGCCCTGTAAGTTCTGTGGGAATGCAATTGTGTCCAGATATTCCTAAGATGTGACATTGTATTCTAATTCACAATTAGCATTCTAAGCCCCCACTGTATTAGAGGCAGAGTACACAATAGATGCAGGCCCAAATGTTTGCTGATGATAGAGGTTTCAATTAAAATTTAATATTATAATTTATTATAAAAGTAATATACTTATAGTTACTAGACAAAAGTCTTGGTGATTGTTCCTTTTTATAATAAAGAAAGGTAAAATCTCCACTTTTCAATAGATATTATCTTATTGAAAACTGGATATCATTTTTCCCAAACTCTTGATTTAAAGTAATTTTATCTGTAGATTATCTCATGATCCATGTGAAGCATATCCATAACTGGCTGAAGGTTTCACATGCTTGTAAAGTTCAACCATGGCTTAAAATTCATAATTATCATCAATTTAGTATGTTAATTGCACTGGCAACCCTACTCTATATCACCAAGACTTTTGTCTAGTCAATGGAGTAATGGCATACTTGTTATGCGAGAAGAGCCTTTTTACAACAGACTATAACTCCACCAATGTTGCTTGTAGGAAGACATTCTTCATACAGTTCAAAAGCTGGCATCAAGTAGATCAATGCTGTATAGTACCAGATGTCGCTTGAGAATGAAGCTAGAAGAATCTTGCATCAAAATCAGCACATAGTCAGTTTTTAACCAGAAACTTGCCAGAAATGAGACCATGTTTAATAGCTTGTAGCTCTACCAATATTGTTGGTAAGTAGACATTCAGAACACTGTTAGAAAGCTGGTGTCAAGTAGGTCTATACTGTATAGTAACAGCTGTTGCATCATAAGGACTCCTAAGCAATCTAGCATCAAATTCATTACATAATCAGTACCTTACCAGAAATTCACTATTGAGGACCTCTGCTTTAATTGATTGTCACTGTCAATATTACTGTTAAGATGTTCAGGATATTTTTAGAAAGCTGGTGTCAAATAGGACTATACTTTAAATTATTACATGTTGCATCTATAGGTTGTCTCAGGATTCTGGCATCCAGGTTAGCACTTTACCAAACTAAGCACTACCTCCATAATAGGCTGTACATCTACAAATACTACTGGGGAAGATATTCCTGATAATATTCCAAAGCTCTTGTCAAGTAGATCCAAGCTGTATGGTATTAGGTATTACATCCAGAGAGTGCCCAAGGAATCTGGTGTCAAAGTCAGTACATAGACAGCACATAGTCAATACCTTAACAGAAACTTACCAGAAAAGTCAACTTTCATACCAGGCTGTAACTCCGTCAATATTACCAGCAGGTAGATATTTAAGAAACTGTGAAAAAGCTGGTATCAAGTTGTCCTATGCTTTGTAGTTGGGATGTAGCCCTCATAGGATTTCTGAGGAATCTGGCATCAAAGTCACCATTTCGCCAAAGTAAACACTATCCTTACAATAGGCTGTAACTCTACTAATACTGCTGGCAGGAGGACAATCTTCATAACATTAGAAAGCAGGTATCAAGTAGATCCATTCTGTGTAGTATTAGACATCATATCAATAGAGTACCTAAAGAATCTGGTGTCAACCTCAGTATATTAATAAGATAACCCAGTTGACCGCAAACTACAATAATGAAATGTAGAGTAGCTGATGAATATGGACAACCATTATGATAGAATTCAACAAATGATCTATTGAACTGCTTGTATTAAGAGTAGCCTGAGTAGTTGGTAGGTGGAAGTAGTTATTGCATATTATGTATAGCCCAGGTGTAGATGTTTAAGAGAACAATGTGGGGAAGTTACTACAAGTTATAACAAACTAAATCTACCACCAAAGTATAGCTATCACTCAGATTCCAAGCAGAATCATGATGTAAGTCTGTTTTCCTGCTTTCAATCTTATAAAGCTCAAAATAGAATACTGTCTTTTTTAAACATAAAATTAGCTAGTGAAGAGCATGACTGACCAGGGCCTATCTAAAAATAGACTGCTCTTTACAAGATGAGCTAGAGATATATCTGAATATTGCGATTCCAGTAAGAGGTATGATAAACTTGCATGAATCAGAATTCAGAGGTATTATAAAAGATCATATCATAGGTATTGACCCTGTATGATGTCACATCATAATACAACTAAGTAGTGTAATTAGTACTAGTATGTACCAGGATGTGGATCTAATACAATAGCAACTATGAGTCCATTAGGGTCTAGTGTAGTAACCTCGAATTACCTGAATTGATTGCAACCAATATCCAGGTGTACTAGGCACTGAGGGCACAAAAGCAAGCTCACATACACACAGATGTAATAGTACCATATCTGATGGATAATTTTTTTTGGCTTATATACTTCCACCAAAATAAGCGATTACAGAAGAGATGTGGGAATACACTCCTGGAGGTACTGGATATTAGGATCACTCTCCAATCACTTCCAGGATATATTCATTCAATAGTTACCAAGTCTTGTTGTAGAAGTAATCCACACTATTACTTTCTTCTTTTTCAATATAGCAATCTTCTCATAGTAGTCTCTTGTTGCTTGTAACAATATCCTTATTTTCTTATATACTCCAACTACAACTATCATTCACTATACTCCTCATAGCTTTTCCTGGTAAGGGTGATATTTGAGGCATGAATGTGAAGCAGTATTTGTTAAGATATATGTTAAAAAATAACTTCAGTAGCTATATATGGAGCTATCTTAAAGGCTAAACCTATCACCTTATATAGACCTCACAACCCACCTACAAATCTAACTGTCATATGGATTGGGGCTGTACCCCATATGACTACATGATCTTTTGTTCCCATGACCTCTTCCTAGGTTATACATATAGCCCCCATGACTCCTTGTTATGATATGACTTCCAAATATGCATCAGCTTTGTCATTGACAGTAACAGAACATTTTGATATAAGTTCATTAAGTAATTGTGCTGATTACATGGTTGACTAGAGTACAGATTACTCAGAAACTCTATCATTGTACTAGTTTAGTTTCCTCACTCGCATTTGCTTTTTCTTTACTACTACAATATGTAGTACCTTTGTCTTTTATTTTTTCTTTTCTCTTTCACGAAGTACATGTTATAGGTAATTTTAGCACACTCTCCTATAGCATGAATAGGGTTCTATAGCCCCTTGGTAGAGCATCAGTCAACCAAGAAGTTTAACTTCATATCAGAATTACAACACTACTAAACTTGTCATATGTATAAAATACAAGTATGCTGTACAAGTCATACTCCTATCCTACTAACAATCTCAATATAACATAGCAATCATGACTTAAAGGCTATATCATATGCAAAACCCACATGACCCTGAAGCTGGCCATGTGAATAAGCAATAATTGTAACATCATATGACTCAAATGGTTTGTTAATCAAAACCCTAACATGTTGAATCCTTTACAATCTATATACAGTTTGTCACACTGGGAATCCAAGAATGCTGTCTAGTTAAGATATAAACATGTTTTTAATAGTACTTTCAGTATTTGGTTCTATTCCTCCTCTCTCCACCTCACAGTTATAACCAACTAGTATTCTACTACTGTTCTACTTTTCTTCTCCCCACAGGCACCAGCTTAACTACTAAACAGCAACTTCTTCTTACAGCTAGCATCCGACTGCTGGCTAGTGAGCAACCTGCTACCCTTCTTTCCTCTCTTTTGAGCTATATGTCCATCATCCTAGCCTCCTTGACAGATGGTCAGGGTTGTCCTGAACTGCTCTTTACTCCCCTTGTGTCCTTTGAAGAAGTTGGCTTCCTACTCTTAGCTTCTCTTTTCCTCTGTTCTTGGGCAATATACCTATAAGTACGTGCTCATCAAGTGTTCTAAATTAGCTGTTAATAGCTTTCTAGAGTAATATGAACCCAGTCATACAAGATATATAGTTTTAGACTTAGCTCCTTCAGTTTATAGGATTTCTTTTATTAGGAGATCTCCTTCTTATATGTGTTTAAGGAGTGTCATCTGTCAGTTTTGGAGAATTTCCTTAGTGTTAATAGCTTGGGTTCAGTTTTTCGGATTGTATATACTGCAGGCTTCTGTTGGGAGGTGTTTTTTACACTGATAGCTCATTGGGTCTTGGTGATTCCAGGCAAGACTCCTCCACATTCAAGTTGTAGGATCTGTGCATTGGGTACCTGGTTCTCGGCATTTACCCTTCTAGTTTAATGGTTTTTCATCTGGCTACCAGTGCCTGAAATGGGGTGGAGGTCCCGGGTCTACATAGCACATGGTAATGTAACCTATATATATTAGCTAGTCTTAGAACATATTAAATAAACAAGAAATAAAATAAAAAAAGGCGATGAGAGGGTCTCAAGACAGTGGACCTCAAGGGCAGATACCAGCGGATTATACTAAAGAGATGAGAAGATGAAAAGTAATGCCCTCATTCTCCTACGTGACACGAAAAGTGTTGATATAAGCTATAGTACTGAGGTCTTCCTACATGGGAAATAAATTTCAATCACCGGAGGTGTAACGCAGACAGAGGGTGACTATACCCTAACGTCGTTGCCGGTGTTGTGGACTGCTCCTTGAATATTCAACCTCTCCTTTGCCCTCTTGCTTCTGTCCCCTGCTCCCCATCCTTTTTCCACTCATCATACTTTTCCTCCGCCTTCTTCCCTCTCCCCTTCCTCCTTCCTCCTCCCGTTCCTGCTTACTTCTTTTTCCTTTCACCAGTCTTTATTCCCTATGCTCAGATGCTCCTTGCCCCCAGTTCTCAATCACAGATTCTCACTCGTGAGCAAAGTCCTACTGGGATTAGCCCTCCCTTTATCCCGATCGCATAATACACTCATGGGTTCTGAGACCTCCCTTGCTCTCGACGCGCCGCACTGTATGCTGTGGTATTACACCTCCTGTGAGATGTTGCCATTTGCCATCATAGGCACCACCTAACTTCCTTCCCTCAGTAACTTCCTCCAAAATGCTTTCGTTTTTGGAGGAACTGCAGGTAGGTACCGGTTCCCCGGGATAAGAACAAGCCACAAGCACAACCGGTGGACCAGCCGCTTCACATCCAGACCAAGAGATCTGGGCTCGGCTTGCTCAATCTTCGCGCGCTAATGCAGGTGTTTGCCCTCCGGCAGTATCGTGACCCAATCGGCTGATGTCACCTGTCGGGACCCATCCTCTACCCCGCGCTTCGCTTCATATCTCACAATATCCTTTGGCTCCTAGTCGTAGAGCCTTCCTAGGTTTGTCATGAACGGTTCAGTATTTACCATTCCCTAACATTCTCTGAAGCTAAGAAAATCGTCACTCCCTCTTCCCTCCTGCGACTCCGCCCGGCGGGTTTCGACTCCTAGCCCTGGACAGAGCCAGGTTCATCAAGGTATGATCCTACATAATCTGTGGTGACCTAGAGAACAGAAATCATGACCTCAGGTGTAAATGCATCTTCTCTTCAGTTTGAAGTCCTAAATACATCTCGGTAAGGGTTAATCCGCGCACCTGGAAGTCAATATTTGAATCCTTCCTGGTGATCCGAGCATTCTACCACCCGAGGCCAGTTCGCCCCGAGAGCTTCAATTCAATAGCGTAGAAATTGGCAAGAAGAACACCCCCCGGAGTTCGTCCCCCTTTGTGTTGCCCCGAAAGGAAAGTATGATAAGATGTTTGTATCGATCCGACCCGCCGGCCAAGCATTATGGACCCCAGATCCTATGGTATTCTTCCACTCCCATTTCAATATTCCGGCATTCAGCACGCCACGAGGACATTGTGCGAAAATCTTGAGCTGTGCGGGATCCCGCCCTCTGATGGTATACGCACGTTCTCGCACTCTCTTCGCTAGCCCTAAGCCACTGGTCCTGTAGGGTAATATCTCATGACATTGTGGGATACAATAAGACCGTCAAGGTGCCGTATCATAATGCTATGGCCTTGACACCGTGAAATAGGAGGGGCTCTATGCAGACCAACCGGACATGAGATCTCCCTTCACTGCAAAGTCTACTGGTAGTGCCGGTAATTGATAGGATGGGCTTTGTATCCGCCTCAACTCGCTTGGACCGGAACTGGTATAAATAACGTGTACATCTCAAGTCATATCGAGTATATTTCCAGCTGGAAAGGTTCCAAAACCAACCCAGCAACCCATCAGCCACCTCTCCGCGAGACAACAACCGGACCGAAAACGACAGTACCGGTATAAGATTCAAACCCATTGTAGCACAACTCGAGCAGAGGAGTAAACCTACAGTTCCCCGGTCACTCCCAGGAGCGAACCCCACTGCTTGGATAGATAACGATAAACACAGCGCCGTAACCTTCCACGATATTATAGGGGGGCAGGTCAAGATCGCGAGATTTCCTCAAAATCATGGGCGAATCTTCTTCGTCTCTCTCTCTTTACTTTTTGTTTGGGGGGCACTGCAACTGTTCCTTTGCTTCCTCATTTCCTGTGCCCCGTGGTTTGTCTGACCACCAAGGCTAAAGCGATCGAGACCCTTGCTCCAAGAATGAATTTGTCAACACAAACAAGCAAGGCCGATATTGGGGATGGTGGGCAAAAACGAATTATCATAATATTCGAGTAGACACGGCCATTCTCGAGTGACGTACTGGTAGGGTAGAGCTGGGGAAACCGGGGTCCAACAGGTGGGCTTGACATCGCGCCTGCCCGAGACACTTTTCGAGAGGTCCCATTGGATTGAACTAGTTTAGTGATGGGAGAATATGGAGTGGCAACTGGGGAGGGGGGGTGCAGTTACTCGAGCAGTGTTTTGGTCAATCGACGGGACCAACCTTTGAGTTCGGGGAAAGTGAGATCGATGGGAAGCGACCCTAGGAGGTTTAGAGGTTTCATTGGCGGAAGACAAATATTGGTGGTATGATACTCGTACTTTAAGTTTTGTTTTTCCAAACCCGCATGAAGAAATAATATGGAAGGGGAAAGACAAAAAAAACCCAGATCTCACTTACTTATGTACGGCGCTTCTTTCAGGGGATCGATTTCCCCTCCCCTCCCTCCCCTCCCTCCCTCTACTCCCTCCAACCCTCTCGTCCCTCTTCTACCTGTACGTCCTGCTGCTCCCTCGGTAATTGTTTATGGGGGTGTTGGAACTACAAGACAAGACACTGCAGAGGCTCGAGCAAGGGAAGGATGGAAGTCAGAAACAGAAAAAGTAAAAAGAAAGAAAGAAAGAAAGAAAGAAGCTGGTGTTGGTTTAGAATAGGCTCTTCCATCGGCGGGCAACTGGTTAGGAGAAACTCGATCTCGATAGATTTCGCTACTCTTGATTCGGTAGGAGAGGGCATGTGCTCCTGCAGACCCTTGCGGTCCAGATCTCGCGTATCTGAGCGGAATCGGAGTGTCAGCTTTAAGCTTCGGAGGCAAATTCCGGGGAGAGGGAGCAAATGCTGGGAGAATCTCTGATCTCTCCTGTCCATAAATCTCCTAGGGCGGGAGATGCTCTTCACGCAAGGAACAAAAATTATTTTTTCCCGTGTTTGGATGTGTGTATCGCGGGAATCCTAGATGGGCTCAGCATCAACCACAACGACAACATCATTTTCACATCACGAACCCAAATCACATGAACATGCCCTTCCATCACTGGAAGGTGTAGAAACAATATCGACACTAAGACTAAATTTAATAGTTTACGATTCCTCCTTTTTACTACTCAAGTACAAGCACACCCGATTCTGGCTCTCGGATACACAGTTCAGGACTAAGAGCACCGTTCAGTTCCCGGGCCAAGTACCGGTACTCGAGTAGATTCCGCCTTTTAAGCCTAATCTTCTTTTAATGTGCTCCACCGACTCCCTCTACTGGCACCTTTAGTTGCCGTTTCAGCTCAGGGCTATGTCGTCAATCAAGCGATTATTATCAAACAGCTTTCTTAGACGCCCCCTCTGCCGTATGTGAAAGGAATCCTTGTCCTCCTCTTTTCTGCTTCTCTCATGCTCCCGGTGTGAAAAATAAAGGGACTCCTCTTTGGTTCCCGGGCATAGCTTCCTGTCATACCAGTAGTCTACTCATACTCGAGCACCAAATTCCAAGTCTGGAATCGATCCCCCAGAACTGAACCGAAACGACGCCAAGCCGCTGTAACAACGCCAAGCTAACAATTGAACCCTGCCTGTGATCTGCGCCCTCACACAGGGAGTGCGCGCATCGACTGTGCTAAACGATACCGGTACCGTACTCTAGTCGAGTATAGTACCGGTACTCTACTTGCGGTAACTATTGCACCCTGTCGACCTGAGGCGCCCCTTCCCTTCCCCTTCTCCGAAGAAGCAAGAATGGAAAAGAAGGGAAAAAAAAAGAAGGAAAAGAAGAAGAAAAAAGAACGGAAAGCACCCTTTGGAAGCGTGTGAGTTGTGTGAACCGGTTTTGCCAGTCCAGCTACCGGTACAGTTTGTGAATTGTGGTGTGTCGGCTGTTGGTCGGATTGAATGTGGGGCTTACGAGCAATAGGTGGTGAACAAGTTAGGTGCGTCTGGGTGGGTGGGTGGGGGGGGTCCGCCTGTATGTTTGGAGGAGCAACGAGCGAGCAACCGAATAACTGAGTAACCTCGTGCGAGTCCTGACTGGACTTGATATCTGTGTGTGGTACTGTGTGCGTCTGGTGAATTGATGCGTGTGTCTGCGTGTGTGTGTAAAAACGAGCGAGGGCGAGAAGAGAGAGAGAGAGCCTTGAGGAAGAGCTAGCGCGTGTGCCAGCAGTGTCCGTCTTTTGGCCTTTCCTGTCTGTTTGTGAGCGGGTTCGGTCGTGTGTGTGGTGGGAATGCGCTGTTTGGGAACCACCCAGTAAGACTTACCTGCTCACTACAGTTGCTCCTCCCATTTCTCCTACAACTCTACAACTTGCCACCTTCTCTCACCAGCACCACCCCATTCTCTCCCTTTTATTTTTTATTTCTTACTATCCCCACCACTTCTACCAGCCAACCCCCCCCTTACCCCCTCAGTTTCTCCCTCTGCCCGCTCCTCCGCCCCTCTCCCCATCACTATCATCCTAGTCACAAACTCCCAATCCGCAGCCTCTTACATCTAATCCCAACCATCTTCTCAACTCCCACAATCACTCTTCTACTCGGCCCATTCTTTCGCTATCCTCGCACACGTTGTTCTTCCATCATTCAGTCAGCGTCCAGGGGTACCGTCACTAGTACTCTCTCTATCCTCGCTGTTCTCCCCACCATTTCGATACCGGTACTTACCCAACCCTTGCTCTACCTATCCGTGGTCCGCTCAATTGACTGACCAATCCGTTTTCGCCGGGAAAAGGCAAAAAGGGAAAGGGAAAGGGAAAAAGAAAAGTGAAAGCACCAGAGAATAGAAAAGCAAAGGAAAAAAAAGAAAAAAAGTAAGGAAAAAAAGGAAACAAGAAAAAGAAAAAAAGAAAGAAAGGCCAAAGAATTAACCCACCCCTCCTTATCACCCGCCCCCTCATTCGCCAATCCCCGACGAAACGTCGGCGACCCTTTACCCTCATTCCCGTAACACGTTTCGTGTTGACCAAGGATTCCAATCGCCTTCGTCGCTTTCCTCACGATAACTACTCGACCTTTACCCCCTTCTCCTCTCTCCTCTCTCCTCTCTCCTCTCTCCTCTCTCCTCTCTCCTTTCCTTCTTCTCTCCAACACTTTAGTCACTCGACATCAACAATGCCTCCCCAGCGTACTTTACCGCCTGCGAAGGCGGTGAAGACTGAAAGGACGCACGAGGAAAATCAAGAAAGGTTCGTTTTTCAATCATATTTTTCCTACTCTTGCATTGCCCCCCTATATCTAAATAATTCTTGTGCTCAGAAACATATCTTATTCTAACTCATTTTCAGAGCCTACATTGCTGCATCTCGAAGAAGCGATCGGAGCTTAGAGGCTCGTATCGAATCGGCGCGAAGAGCCTCTGCTATCCACAAGCGTCGTACTGGTCGTGCACTCCGCGTGACCGAGCAAGATGTCATCAACGAAGAGATGTACGAAGAGGAAGAGGACGAGTATTATGGATATAGAGGCCTCACGGCTCACCTTAGGAACGGTAGCCACGACTGGAATCGTCGGCTCCAAGCGTACCTACAGAGCCAGTATGTCATGCGTAGTGCTCTAAGCCAGGCTATCTCCGTTGATGGCGGAAATCCTTCACAACAGTATCCAACAACTCAGAGTGCTTATCAGTCCTCATACATGCAACAGCCCATGGGTGGACCTTACGTAGACGCATCGGTGCACCCACCACACGTGTCTCCTACTACTTACCAATCTCTTCGACAGCAACCGTATCCTTCGCCGGCTGCTGGCCAGCAAAGATATCATCAGAGAGCGATGTCAATACAGATGTCGCAGCCCCCGTCCGTGCATTCACAAGGTTATCAGCAGGGGATAGCATATGGGAACCAGCCCGTCTTTGCTCCTTCATCTACTACCACTGGCCTTTCTCTAAATACTCTAGCCGGCCAGTATCCCGCTCAGATCATGCCTAATCATCAAACCGGCCTGATACCTCCACAACTCACTCTTCATGTTGCATCGCAAGCATCAAAGACAAACACCCCACTTTCATTTAGTGAGGGCCTTGGCGACTTCCCATTCACCACAGTACTCCCTCCTGAGACACAGCAATTTCTTCAGTCTGCACTCGACCCTAATGACCCGCTTTACCCAGCTCTGATGGCTGGTCACTCCAATACACCCCTATTTGGCTTCAACAATGGCGCGAGCGATCTCAAATCCCCCATATCAGAGCCCACACCATCGGTTCGATCAACCGAGATAGGCCCCTCTCCCCCATCATTCAGTCCGTTGTCATCCGACCGGGCGACTCTAGACTGTAGCGCTGACCAGCAAACCGTAAACTCGATCTTCGACCCATCAGCCACCCAAACCTCATTACCTCTAGAGCAAACTCCTATATCGCCGGTGGTCGATATTGCATCTAATGAGAATATGTTTGGCAATTGGAACGACCTCATCGAGGATGAGACTATCTGGAATCTTGAGAGGGTCTAATGGCAATCGAACAAAACAATTCTAGTGAAGTAATCACTGGCCGCAGGGTACATACACTTCTTTCCTTCCTCCTTTCTTTATCGTGGTATTTCTTTTTTTCGCTTTTTTCGTCTTTTCGTCTTTTTCCTATTCTCATTTCATGTGTTTCTCATTCTTTTTACAGTTTAACCGGCACGTAGCGTGATGGGAAACATCTCTTATTATCTAGCATGATTTCTTCGGGTCTATTGCCAATTGGACTTTTTTTACTTTTTTTATCACCATTTCCATTCCCCGGCTTGGGTGTTGCTTCCTCCCACCCCCTCTCTTCCTCTATGTGATTTCAATATCATAGCATGGGACTTGAACTTCGAATCGGTAAAATAATTCATGGGAACATCGGTTTTTTCCTTCCCCCCCTCTTTCTTTGTCTCAACGTTTTTCTACCTATTAGTTCCTTTTTGTTAGGTGGGGGTTCCAGGCGCCATATTACTATTGTTTTTTGAACCACCTTTTTTTATATCATTTTCCTCTGCCCCTCGTCCTCGGTCTTTCTCAGGAAAAGGAGGGAAATGAAAAGCCCAAAAATTCGATTGGCCCCTTAGTTTCCTCCTCTTCTCAATACCTCAATTATTTCCTTATTTCTTAATGCTTTTTTCGCCCCTGCGCGCTTTTAAGTACGGGCGGTCTCTGACTGGATTGGACCGGATTGGACCGGATTGGACTGAATTGGGTAGACCGATACCCATCTCTTCCGGCGATCCTATTGTTCCTTGTCTTTCCCTAATTTCATTTCTATTTCCCTAGCATCATCGACAGAACTGAAGGAACGCAGCAGATGGAACGAATGGGGAGGAGACTGAAGAAGACCTGTGAACTCTTTTTCTTTTACCTTTGTTACTGAAACTTTTTCCCTTTCCTTTCTTTCCTTCTATTCTACTTTATCCCTGAAGGCTATTAGATGTATATAAAAACATTATGGCAAGACAGACAGACAGATTGTCTGATAAACAATGCTTCTCTCTTCTCTTCCCATGTGAGATACTGGTAGCGTGTTGTGCCACACCGCATCCAGCACCACCCAAACCGGCATATTCCACCAAACGATAGGCTGATACCCGACCAACCCACCAACTATTCCCATAAACCCAAACGAATCATTTCTCTCTCCTCAATCCCCCCCCCCAACCCCCATACAACCCCACCTAGCACAGCGAGACTTTGTCGACTAGAATAGCATAACCTAGCCAGCGCAGCGTAACTCATTCTACCATCTCGGGGAATTACCACTTACGAATAATAACCCGTCGGGACTTTATCCTTCATGCCTAGCCCTAGTCGCGAGCGTGCGACAGTACGGTACGCCATGCCAACCATGCTCGAAAATTTCGTGGGTGGTGATTGTGCTTAGGGTTAGGCTTTGTAAGGGATGGAGGAGGGAGATGTGGAAGGGAAAGGGAGGGGTGGCATTGTGAGGTGAGACGAGGTCTGCGTCACGTTGTATTTATTTTATATTTATTTTCCTGGAATGGGAGTGGGGGAGATAGTGCTAGCCTGTTTAGTATTGTCTAGTTTGGTTCGCTCAGGGTTGTAAGGCTTATCTCTCTCTACCAGGCTAAGATAAAGGCTGATGCCACGATACCCTTCCATATCTCGAGAACGATAAGGCGCAGTACCGTAGGGGTAATCCCGGAGATGGAGACAGAATTAAGCTTGGCGGGGCTAGTACTCTACTACCGGTAAATTATCGAAATTCCCAGGGTCCCCCTTTCTTACCCACCCGGGCGCCCAGTAGCGGATATGAAGGAAAGAAAAAAGCCAAAGAAGGACGGTTCGCTCTTGAAAAATAAATTATAGGGGATGGCTGAAGAGTGGCTAAAGATTTGGTCGGTAAGCTCTCGGATTGCGCGCCACAGCCAGAGCACCGACCCGTCGAGGTCCGTACCATGGCCAATACTGAGGGTCTGATATTCGCCTCCAGCACTTGTGATTATTTCAAGCATAAATCAGGAGATGGATCGCACGCATAACCGAGGGAAATCCCCTGCCCTACCCTACACGGCAAGAGCTAAGAGTTAAGAGTTACAGTGATATTGGGTTTGAGTTTGAGTGAATGGATGAATGGACCGCATGATGATTCCCCCTAACCGATCAAATGGTTCATAAACTGCTTGAAACCTGACTGTGATAGTTGGGTTGTATTTGGGAGCAAGGAGTAAACCAGCTAAGGGGCCAAGACGGGAAGGCGGAGTAGGAGAAGGGGGGCAAGGGATATTTAATAAAAACTTTATGGTACATTATTGAATAAACGGTACTGGGTGCTGTCTAATAATATTTCCCATTGAATGAATGAACATGACCTTAGAGCTCCCGGATTACGCCTCGTTTTATTAAAACTCAAATTTAGGTGGTGGTGACAATTTGTCTCTGGACAGCTTCCATGATATCTAGGGATTCGTCCTCCTTTACGAAGACTACAGGGGTAGAAAATTCAGTCAGCCAGCTCGTGTAAACTTTCAGACGATTGCACGCCTGGTCTATTGATAGACATACCAAGGAAATAAGGCGTAGGGGGGTTTATATCCCCATGAGTAAAGACCTCTTGGGGATCCGCCACTTCAGTCACATAACTGTCATTATACTTGCGAAAGAGTTTTCTCTGGAAATCGTAGATGTAGATCCAGTAGTGGCCGAAGCTTGCGGATCCTAGTATTTATCCTACTGAGCGCGAACACCTATATAACCTCTCAGGTGCATGCTCACCTCTGTGTATGAAAACCGAGTGGATGCGATAGCCCTGATTGCAGGAGTCTGTAAATTGTTGCTCAATACGAGACTGAAGCGCTTGAATCCGGGCTTCAATCGCTTTCGTACCATACCAGCCCATGTCAGTATTAAAAATGGCAAAACACCTGGGCGGAATCATACATTCACCCTCCCGGCGCATGGATATGGCTCTTTGTTCGAGCTCCCTAAGGAGAGCTGGCTGGACCTCTATCTCATCATCAGATTTGAGCTCGGAAAGCCACTGGTGAGTGTATTCGAGTGCCTCGGGAACACGTATCCCAGCCTAGGGATATAGTCAGCATTAACTTCTAATATCAGCCATCAACCAAAGAACCCGCACTGGAGTCTTCGTTAGCTCCGCCAATCTTTGTTCCAGTGCCTTTAGCTCCTCTTTCCATACCCAGGACTCCTCCCGCTTTGCCTTAAGATCAGAGTCTTCGGTTTCCATGTATCGATCAAGATATATCGTGTCTGGGAATTTCAAATGCGAATTTGACTTGTATGCAGAAGCCTTAGCCCGATCATACTGAACTCTCTGAACCTGTATCTGCAAGATGGGTGGCAAATGGCTGATAGACAGAAAACGCTTGGCTTCTCGTCCTTCCAGATCAACCTGCTCGATATCAAAGCTGCTGTCAAGAGCTGAGTAGATGTCTCGGTCACCTTCTGCAACATCGACCAGCAAGTGAGAAAACAATTCCTATCGACATGTTAGCTTTATGCCCCGCCTGGGAGGGCATGATCATTCATACCTCTTTAGTCCTGGTCTCGGCGGAATTCGGGAAAGAGAGTGTTTGCTTTGTCCTTCCGTAAAACAGTCTGAAACTCGTTAGCAAAGCCTGATTAAAAACCCATATGACTTACTTCTTCACTAAATCTATCTGTTCTCCATTCCCATCAACAGATTCCGGTTTAATAGCAGCTTCCACCTGGAACATAACATTACCAATACATTCTGTGACATCCTGTTGGCGCCCGAACATAAAATTTGTGTCTGGTTTTGGATCTTGTTTGGTTGGGCGTGGGGGAACTGGAGGTGGTCGATCCGGCATATCCGGGGGTGGGGTTGGTGGGCCATATGTTGGGC
The DNA here is from genome assembly GCF_000151645.1 of Tuber melanosporum. Classification (NCBI taxonomy): domain Eukaryota; kingdom Fungi; phylum Ascomycota; class Pezizomycetes; order Pezizales; family Tuberaceae; genus Tuber; species Tuber melanosporum. The sequence goes on from NW_003298904.1 coordinate 124,564, forward strand.
GAGCCTTGTTTGCAGCAACCCCACTAGCCGCCTGCGACTCGTTCATATCAACGTCCCGAAGCGGGGAGCGCGGAGCACCAACAATACCTGCGGTGATTTCTTTGAGTGGAGGAAGATTTTCTTTGTCATCGGCCCGATTTGACTTTCCATCATGATAGACCATTACGTAATCCTCGCCAGTTCCGGGGTATGGAGGGGGGAGGTCTTCATTCTCATTAACCAACGTGGCTTCGCTCGTCGTATCATCAGTCTCTGGTTGGGGTGGAGCATTTTCATCAAGGTCCATTTTGTCATCAGCATCATCGTTGATGTAAATAACAGGTGGCGGAGGCGGTAGCGGCACATCATAGGACACAGACAATCGTCGCTCCTCCTCCTCCTCATCTTTAGAACTCACAAGGGTCAAGTACGCTAAATCCCGCTCAGGAGTGACGGAAGATGCCTGGGATGTTATGAGGTTCTGGAATAAGGTGCGAAGATGGCGAACAACTGTAGAAATAAGACCATCAGCTAATGGTATCCCAGAATCATGGGTTGTCGCTAACATTTCTTGGCCCTCTCAATCTCCTTCTTTGAGACTTTCCTTCCTCCTACTCTCTTTCTCTCAGCCACCTCATTATTGATTTCCTCCTCTTGGAATTGATCGATATTGAGAATCATGTCGCGTAGTGGCTTTATAGTGAAGTAAAACTGCAGCAAACTATTCAGATAGCAAGTGTTTCCAATGTTCTCAAGCCCAACAGGCCACTCCGCGGAACCCTTTGAAATTCCATCAGCATTCCCTGTCTGGAGGTATGATTGAATCCTGGCGCTATTTCGATTTTGGCCAATACTTCTAAGCGCCGCCCTGAGGTCTCGCGTTTGGCTGGGAGCGTCTTGTTGCTGGATGATGATCAGCCAGCAGAACTATTAAAGGAACAGGCCATTTACTCTCAACTCGAAAACATTGACTATCAGATCCTCACTAAGAGAGTAATCGTCGATCCCCAAGCGACTGTATGCAGCGCCTATCTCCAGGGGAGTCTCGTAGAGGTTTCCCTCGAGGAAGCAATACAAAACATTGCTTTGGCGATTTTCTGCGATCAATTTCAAAGCATTCCTGGCAGTGATTTCGTCATCGGGATTGTCTTCGATCCGGACTTTGTATGCCGAGAGGATATATTGATCCTCGCTGCTTTCCAAGACGCGAAGCCATTTGTAGGCATCTGCAATATCTCCGACAGCTAGTGTGCTTATTAGCTACATCATAAAGTGAGATTGAATTTATTATTCCAGACTAACGCGCGTTTCAAGAGCATGTTTCTCAGTTAAACATTTCAGTCGATATTCCACTTACCAAGTTTTGCAAACGAAAGTATCTTCTCGCTCCTCCTAGCGGTTCCAATAATCCTCATGTCCTCTCTCATTGGTCCTTCCTGGCGAGGAGCGTCGGCCAATCGGCTCTTAAACACACCGATAATTAAATCATCATCCGATGTAACGGGATCCACACCGAGCGACTTATAGCTGCTCTCCAGGTCAGACGTAGAAAATTGCCCCTCGGAACGTAGGCGGGCAACTTCGAATTGGAGATTCTCGCTCTTCCTACCCTTAGCTATACTCTCAAAGCACTCAAAATAATATGGAGCATTAATAGGATCGCACGCCCGTTGGCGCTCATATGCCCAGTTTATAAGATCGTCTGACATATCCGCAACCGCACCAAGGCCGGCATAGTGGCTGATCGCTAAATTAGCCAATCATCAGTTATAAACGGACTTCCACTTACGGATGTTCTGGAGCTGTAAGGTCAAACTGCCAGCCAATTGCGGTATCATCTGGGTAGAAATGTTAGAGGTTTGTCTAACATAGTATCCAAATTTCTACAGACAACTTACATTTATGAAATCCGAGGAGCCATTTAGCCACAAGCTCTGCTCTCTCGGTTTTCTGACGAACACGGGCAGCTATTACAATTTGTCAGCATTCCGGGACAGAGCCACGATCGACAATCTAACATTTCGCCGGAGCATCCCCTTTGTGTTTCTCATCATCCATTAGTATCATAACTTCCTCTAGCAACCCGCAAAGATCCCGTTGCGCTTGTGAACCGGGATCGCCCAGCTCGGCAGAGGAAGACGGTATCCAAGCGTTCGTGTCAGGATCCTGCCAGATTTAGCACCTAAAGCTCAGGGTGCACAAGTAGGGAATAACCTACGGGAGACCTGGTAAAATGCGCTAACCGCATGACCTCCTCGCATTCTCCTAGATTACATAGGTACCGCTTGTTTTCAGCAAAGATTGACCGTTGGTCACCACCTTTGTGGTTCTTGATATAGGTACAGAGAGTCTCAAGAACTTGGTATCGAGTTTGTGGAGCCGCGTCCACAGGAATAACATTCGGATTTATCCTCGCCGCCTCTTTAACTCTAGCCTCACGGGTTTTCTCCGAAAGTAGCAATTCCATCAGGTCGGGTCTTATCATCGCAGGCTGCGTGGTAACAGTAACAACTAGGGGGCAATTAGTCGAAGAGCATGAGAAAACCCTCTTGTCCACCCATCTCTTCCGAGACCTCTTGTCGTAGCGAGAGGTATCCACCGGTGATGATATTTTGGACTCATAACGGAAGTGGTGTAGTAGGTTATACCGATATTGATTTCGGCTGCCCTTATTCGGGCAGAGGGCAACTTCGGCATTAAACTCGACAGGCTTCGTAAATTCAGCTTCAATGTCGATATGCATTCGACATGTTTGACAAATAGTTGCAATTTTGTATGCCTGGTCGATGGAGATTATCTCGTTCTTGACGTAGCAGCTTTTCTCTGCTATAACATCTAGTACATGTTTGTGATTCGGTTCGTATGACGCATGGAGTTGGGGATCGAAATGAGGGGGATTGTCTGGCAGGAAATTACGTTCTTTCCTTAGAGGATTGTAGGCAATCAAGTCGGCCCAAAATCTGGGAGCACATTTCCCTGCGCCAAGAAAGTTAAATCGGGCGGTCAGTTAGTCTTTGGTCTGAATACCCATCACGATCTCGCAGAGGTGGAGATAAAACTTTGCTTACGTGACTTT